>NW_013952631.1:77314-89267 GCF_001266775.1 Austrofundulus limnaeus
TGTATGTATGTATGTATGTATGTATGTATGTATGTACTGCATGTATGTATAGATGGATGAATGGAAATACAAATAAAATTCACTTATTTAAGTTCAACTTTAAAGCATTTCTATCTTATAAAAGAATAATTAGTTTAATGTGAGATGTGTGATCTTTACACATAAAGAATGTTTTTTTGTTCTTAAAAAAGACAGGTAAATAATTTTGAATACCTTGCAAAAGCTTTTAATGTCCTGCTGAATCACAGCAGTTTGTTATATTAGGGAAGGAAAAAAAAACAGCCATTAAGTTTTGAATTCTATGGCTATTCATCTGTTGTGTATTTTTTAGTTATTTTATAATTACACACTTTTAAGGTTAATAACTATGGTTCAAATGAAAATGTGGAATTCAGAAAAAATGGAAAAAGTAGAATTTAGAAAAATAAAAATGATAAATAATTGGAAAAAATAAAACAAATTTTATATGGCAGTGCAAATCTTTTTGGTCCACAGGATCAAACTACAAAGTACTGAAACTCACCTAAATACATCAAAATATTCCTCAGTTTTTTTTTGTCATGAGTTTTAGCATTTTTGGTTTCTCATGCAACACAACACAACGCAACACAACACAACATGCTTAAAACATAATTGAAACAACCTCATGATTCCTCAGGCAGACAAGATCCAGACCATCATGCATGGTCATACATCGCTGGATAAGGTTGTGTGCATAATTATTGAACAGTAGCAGTTGTAGTGCTGCTGGAGGAGATCAGCAGCAGAAGAAATGAGAAGAAACATGTTTTCAGAAATCACACCAACACCTACACTACAACTGAAACGCTCAGTTGATGCACAGCTCCTTATTTCTTGATATAATGTGTTTATTAAATAAGGGTATAACTTCCACCGAGCCCATGAGTGTTTGTGTTTACAGTAATTATGTAATTAAACACATGCGTAATGCTGGAAATGCTTCAGCTACAGAACTGTAGTGCTGGCAGAGTTGTGCCCCCAGGTTAAGTTATTACAGTAACAACTGCTGCTTCACACACAGTCACTCCTTTTTGTCAAATATGGCATGTTTTTACACCCCTCTAACTTATTTTGGAGGGTCTCTGACTCACAATTCATTAAAAACCTAATTTTTTCCTGCATCTCGATATATTTTCTGGTCATAAGGAGAGGAAAATCACACATGCTGAACATATTTGCATATTTAAATGGAGGCATGTCAGGGGGAGGGGTTTTATGCTCTGTTCAATGTGTTTGTTGGGATGTATAAAGGAAGGGAGTGCAGAAACTTGCAGAGATTTGATAAATCCAATTTAGTCCATACACCAACTTTCAGTGTGAAAGCTACACACTCATTATTAAATGAGGCCCCAGGGCTGCACCAGTACTGAGAATTCTGGCAATAAACACACCAAAATACAAAGAAAGAAAATTCAGAGTATGTCTAAATATTCTAAATGTTCAGTCCATATTGATGATCAAACTACAACTAATACAGCACAGTCAATGCAAATAAATAAATAAATAAATAAATAAATAAATAAATAAATAAATCTCATGTTACTGCAACAAAAAAAACTGCAGCTATCACCTGCTACAAAGATATGATACCCTGTGTCAGCAAAATTTTCTGTAACCCAGTGGAATGATTTTAATGAACTTCTCAGAAAGTAATCAACATGCAACATTTTGATAAATTTATTCAATTCAACATTACCACCACAACTGACCAACCTTAAAAAACACAAAAATGACAAAAACTCAGTCAGTTTCACAGATAGCAGGCTAAACTTTGGTTATTTGTCATTTTCAAAAAAATACAGAACAGTGCTAACAGATCACACGTATCATTTTATCATGTGCAACAGGGTATAGTGTTAGTTTCAAGTTTTGACCAAAACAGCTAAAACTCAACATAAAATGATCTTAGTTTAAAAAAAAACTCTTTCATAGAAGGCTGCAGGTGATATGCATTCATTCAAAGAATGCCTACAGTCAAACACAAGTCAGGGAGTTGTTTGCAGCCAGTTTGCTAGAATCTGCATGTCAATATGTAGCAAATCTGTTTCGGTCGTCGCAAACTGAGCTCACATTTTCATCAGTGAAAAAGACTGAAAACATTCATGAGTGAAGAGGAACTGAATAGTCCCTCTGGACTTTCTAAATGCAGCTGAGATAAGATTCGACATGAACATGTCTTCTACCTGATACAATCGGTGAGAAAACGAATTGAGTTACACTTTACACCCAAATGTCTCATTTCAATAATAAGTGTCAGAATAAAATACGGGCCGAGGTCTGCTACAGTACAGCTCTTATGACTGCATAAATCACTCCCAGACAGTCACCGCTACTGTCTCAGTGACTCGAGTAACGCTCCAGTGACATGAAACAGAGAGAGAGAGAGAGAGAACGAGAACACCACTGGGGAAATCTGAAAATCCCTTCACCATCTCTACATGAACCAATGTACAGGCCTCCTTTAACCCCTCCAACCACATAAAGCACACTCCACAAGGCCCCTGGGTTATTTTTCACATTAAAGGCCCAACGCACAGCTGCTGAGGTTTTTATGCCCCGAGAACATTTGATGAATTCTGCCAATTTTCCTCTTTGAGCACCAATCTTGTGTGGAGTACTCCCTTTATTGTGCAACTCGCTCAAAGTGTATCACCTCTTTCAATATGCTCTGAAATTCATTGTATGCCTTTTTATGTGTTTATTATCCAATCTCTCGCTGTAATCATTCAGTACAAGGACAACTATTTCCAAAGGACAAAGGCAGACAAGATGTGAGAACGCTCCTCACGTTAAGTGTTTACAGAACTGAGCAGCAGAAGCAGGTAACCAATCTGCCACCACATGAAAGAATTTCTGACTAAAGCTGTAATGAAAGCTAGAATGCAATTATTACATTGTGACTGGCCAAACACTGATTAAGTGTCACAGTTTTTGTGTTAAAGGAAAACTACAGTTTTATGAAGTTTGTTTTCTCATATTTTGGCTTTTAAAACATTAAATGGCACAAAACATATTAGTGTTAGATTCAGTATTAAGTTATTTTGCCACATGCAACAACCCCAAAACTGTTCTAATGTGCTTTTTTTTAATCAATTTATGTGATTAGATTGTTACATAGATAAAGGCTGCTGACTGTATTATAGATCTTCATTAGATTACTTTCTAGCTGACCTGGCCACACCCCCTTAACATGCTCAAAAACTCACTGTTTTGATCATTTTTAATCCCCCATGACTTAACAGCATACTGACCCAGTTTGAAGCCGATAGGTCAAAATCCCTAGGAGGAGTCTGCAAAAGTTCGACGTGAACGAAATTGAAAATTGGCCAAAATTTGATCTTTGATGCAAAATGGCCGACTTCCTGCTGGTTTTAGGGCATACCACCAAGACACTTTTTTTCTTGAATTGGGGATATCTACCCATGTTTCTAATTTCAACTCTCTAGGACTTACCAGTGCCTCTATCTCACGTTAGGTGGCGCTGTCGAGTCATTTGGCCACGCCCATTAAAAATTCCAATGGAATCATGTGATTTTTGCCGGGGGACAGTTAGCTGTATTCTCACTTTCATGCTGATTTGTCATAGCTGAGGCTATAAATAGCCTTCTGTATAGGACGTGAAGATTAAATGAAATCTGCACGCACCAATTGAATCATTGGTAAACAATGCATGAAAATGTATTTGGCCTGTTTGCATTTGCTTCGTACATCTTAGCACCAAAGCCATACTGTATCTCACTGGCCGGCTGTTGTTGAGGACAAACTGGCGAATTACACAAAATTACTAGAAATTATGCAAACCTTTATATGGGATTGCATTGAACAAAATGTTTACACAAACTCACAGCAAAATTTGGAGCAAGCCTTGCCATAAGCTTGAATGCACAACACCAAAAACTTTCAGCTGTAGCTCATACTTAATAAAATGAGAAAGGTTTGAGGCAGGTTTCAGAAATCTGTGACAGCTCTTTTACTGATTTGAAAGTAAATTGGGTCATGCTCGTTTTTTTTTTTTTACATAATGAGAAAAGGGGCTGTAAGATTGAGACCCTTTGTGTTTGAAAGGTAGCTGCAGCTGCTAACTGTTGCAACTCAGTAAGATACTAGCTTTAGGTGAAAGTGACTGTTATTTTAAAGTGAGGCCACATTTGTGAAAGTGTCTTTCTGTTTAGGTAGGAATATTAAGTCTCTTTATAATCACTAATTTACAATGTTGTTTTGTAATACTGTATAACAAATCACTCTGCGTTAAACTAAAACTCATATCTTAATCACACTGCATTTTTTTAAGAGAGAGTGTTGTTTATTGCTGCTCATGTGTCTGTGATGCATTGGATTATTGTCAACATATATTGTGTGCTGGTCACATATGAGATGTAAAGCTCTGCTGCACAATCTTCTACAGGAGTCACGACAGTGAGTAAACGTTCACAAAAAAATACAATTGTTTTAAACTAGATGCCCTTCCTGATGGAACCTGCAGCCGCAGGATTTCAAGACATGATTCTATGGTGACACAAATGAGTTGGTTACTGGTTCAACCAACAAAGTGTCAGGTATAAAAACATTATAATATTTTTTTAACTGGCCATGTTTCTGTTTTGTTACTCTAAATCTGAGCTTATCTCTAGCACACACAAGCTTGTTGACTTTATCAAACCTTTTAACCTTCAAGGCTCAACAAAGAGTTTGCGTTCTTAAGAGACACATTCCAAAGACTCGAGTTCTGTGATGGAATGCTGCTGCCACGGCTTTTCAAGCTGTAGTTTTAGTTCCCGTTCTGCTTATGACCACTTTTCCATGAAATTGGATCACTGGAGCATTCCAACTTTATCACAGATCAGGGCTGGGATGTGAGGTACTGATCTTATTTTATCTCTATAAAAATTTGTAGTAAATTCTGAAAATAATAGTAATAATAATTTAGACAATTGAGAAACAAGGTCAAGTCAATCAGCCTGTTTTAGGTTAATGCTGGCAGGTTATAATTTCCAGGAGAGGTAGAAAAGCACTTAAATCTCTGTGCTTAACTTATAAAATCACAAGGTTGGTACTTATGTAAAATGAAGGGGAAAAAATATAATTAAGGGAAAAAATGCTTTTTGCGGGTGCTGAATAACTTACGGATGAGCAATCTCTTCTTTAGTGATAACTAGTAATTGGTTTAGGGGTGAATGAAAGGTGGGGTGGTAGGTAGATGATGCTACGGGCTACGTAGATCAGCTGGCATGAAAAGATGTTGCAAGGACTAATGGAGCCATCCAAATGCTGAGTGAAGAAAATCATTTGTTCTTTGATAGAACGTAATACAGATGAAGCTGCAACAAATGAAGCTGCCCAGTGGCAATGTTTTCAACACTCACACACAAGAAACAAATTAAAAATTTGATTTAGTGGGAATCCTAAAAATACCCCAGTTTTTATTAAAAAAAATACGCACAACAATGGTTCATCTTAATAGAGTTGGGCTTTCAGAATTTAAATCTGACCCTTTCACACTAAACAAAGACACTGCTAGGAAGTAAAATAAATCAACCAGAATACAGATGATCTTTCTAGGGTTTGGATGAGGTCTTTAAGGGCTTATAAAGAATGCAGTTGGCTTTCCATTACCTGTGATAGAGTGTGATGTGTCTACAATGGCTTTGAGCATGCATAAAACCTGAGGTCGTATTTGCTTTATCGTGATGGCAGTGTATCCACGAATAGCTGGCATTTCAGAGTTTGAAGCAGGATTGGCCATGTTGGTCTCATGTTTAGGCTTCATTTTTAACATATTACATGATTGTGACAAAGTCGTGCACAGCTGTGATACTTATTCTCACATGATCTGACCCACATAACAGACAGGTGTGGGCCACAGCTGGCTGACTGCTGACATGGCAAGTGGTTTGTCAACCAGATGTGGGCCATGTCTGGCAATGATGGCACTGTTTTTAAGATGGCATGCCACAACTGGCCTAGTTGTGGTTGTGTTTATGTGTTGCTGGCCCATGCATGGACCACCTCTAGCAAACCACACCAGGGCCACCAAAGTGCCATCAGTCTTTACGATATATGGGCCGAGTTTCAGTGCATCGTGTGGACCGGAACTGGGCCAGACAGTTATGTGGGGAGAAACTAATGCCATGTGTAATGGTAGGGGCATAGAGCTTGGTAAGAGTGGAGGAGAGCATCATGTGGACATGAAAAATAGCAGGTAAAAACCTATTTGCCAAGAATGCAGCCGCACCATGATTGCTTTTACACTGAAGAATTTCCATATTTGCCACAATCCAGCCATGTTCTAATAGGTCTTGGAGAGAGTCATATAAAGGTGCCATTTATTACCATTTTTTAATTGCTCATGTTCTTTTTACTGTTTGACGGTTTCTCATGATTACGGAGGAGATCCATGAACCTGAGGTTATACAGTGTTTCAGCTGATATAATTTTAATCAAAACTAGGGAACAAATAGATCCCAGGCTATAATGATATAAGTAAACTTTGTTTTATTGTGAATAAATTTACATGTAAAGTGCAGACTGGTGAACACTAAAAGCAATGCTATCAATTGACCGGTCTGATTTTATTAAAAAAAAAAAAAACATTAAAAAAGGAGTAAACTTTTTTCCTTCCTGTTTGATATTCTCATGCTGGCAGCAGAGGCAATTATCACTGGATAAGTGTTATTTGAGTAATGCCAGACAAGTCCTTAATCACAGGAAAGGCTTCTCATTTTCTCACTCTCCCCACTGTCTCAAGCTAAATCTGTGTGACTTTTGTGGAGGAACTGGTTTAGGAAGGAGCGAGGAGGTCAGGTGGCTTGTGGGGTTTTGACAGTGAAAATAATTAACTGTTTGTATTTGAAAGGTCAGCCAGGACCCCTGCTGTTTGCACTGATCTAACTAGGCTGTTGGCTAGAAGCTAAAAGGATGGCATGAAAGAAAAACACCTTAATCTCAAACAGAAATATCATGTCTTACTAAATACTAAATACAAAAGCAGCTGATCAACTTTAGCAAACACAAAAATCTTTGCTTTTTAGAGTAATTACACTCATCTGCCAAATTGCAAACTGCAAAAAGTCCCTGGAGTCCAGCTGTGGAAACACTTCTATGTAAGGAAAAAAGAATAAAACATTTAAAGAAAAGGCTGAATCCAAAAGTTAGTTCATTACCATTCAGTCACTCAGTAAATCACAGCAAACAAAAAGTAGACCTGTCCAATGAGAATGGTAATGATGAAGCATTTGATGATTATCTTATCCCTGTAAAGAGCAGAGGAACAATGCATGATTACAAGAAAAGACATTATCTGAGGAGAGTGATCACAAGTGTAATCAATCTACTTCACAGCTCCCTGTTGGGCAGTTCATAGCACAGCAAAAGTGGCAGCAAGAGAATAAGACAGTCGGTATCTGTAGTTTCCTCTCAATCCACTTGGGTTCTACTCCTCATCATGTCCCCCAGTCAATAAACAGAGAAGTACAAGGGAATTGGATGTAGCTCATCTGTGTTTACCGCTGTGTCCTAATTACAAAGTTGCAACAGAAGAGACAGAAAATAGATCTAAATACGTCCCAAATACTTAGAAAATGTTGTGAAGGGGGAGATTAACAGTCGTCCAGGTCATGATCAAACCAAATTAAGTTAAAACTAAAAACAAGTGGATTTCTATTAAGCTCAGGACATTTCACTTTCTATCCTGGAGGCTTTCTAAATTGAAAATGTCTGGAGTTCCAAACTTTATAGACCTTCATGAGAAACCTCGTTATGTACTTGGATACACAGGCCAAGCAACAGCTGACGTCAAATTCCCTACATGGTACTATTCACCAGGAACCACCGGCGAGAAGGTTTCAAACTGAGCAGAGAGTAACCAGCAACAGAGACACGCTTAATTGTTGTGGAGTCAAACTGAACTAAAGAGAATTGAGTCTGTGGAAAAGGGGGCTTATAACAGAAAGTCGTTAGCCTCTTTGTTTGTCTGGCTCATGAGAGAGATGTTTCAGTCGCATCCACGACCAAAGTGGAGACACCTGAGGTAAATGCTGGGCTCAAAACTGGTGAGAGTGGATGTTCCAGCTGAACTGAATACAGACACCGAGGATCACAGACGAGCAAAACAAAACCCATAGATCACAATACAAAACAAAAAGTTAACGAAAACAGATCCTGACACAAAGAATGTCAAAGAGGTTCATCTATTTGGATAATTGGCAAAAAAAAAGAAGGAGAAGAAAAATAATAAAAAAATACTTTCACACTCCTGTTCAGATTCTATGATTTTTCCATGAAACTCTGCTTAAAAGAGCCCTTCATCAATGTCTACATTTTGCGAGGAAATAAAACATTATCAGCCAATCTTTTCTGAATGTAATGAAACACCTGTCATAACATGTTTATATGACCCGGAGCTTTGCAGAGTAAATGAGCTGTAACATCACTATGATGTTGATAGTAATTGCCAWATWAATAAATAAATAAATAAATAAATAAATAAATAAATAAATAAATAAATAAATAAATAAATAAATAAATAAATAAATAAATAAATAAATAAACAAATAAATAAATAAACAGTCCACCTGGCAGTCTTAATATATGCACCAAAACAATCTAAGAAACCAGTGATGATTAAGAACACCTGGTGCTGTTGTTGTCTGAAGAGCGCTCCCAGGGATGAGTGGTATGTTTTACAAGCAATACACAGCAAAGTTCCTGATTAATGATGCTGCCACAACTTGAAGTTTCTCCAGAAGAGTGAGAGACAGACATTTTTTTTCCAAAAAAAAAAAAAATGCAGATGAACACATTGAGATCATGGAGGCACTCCAGTTGCACTTAATACTTCAGAAATATTTTGACATTACAGGAAGTAGGCAGGCATTTGAACCGAATCCGCTGACTGTGTGAACAGAGGGGGTAACGTGATAATGGTATGCACATGTGATTGGTGGGTGGCTGGAGGTTCACACTGTCTTGGGAACCATAAGCAGGGCACATATGTGATGACTAGGCTGCATGTTGGGTTCTTCTGGATCTGGAACTACCAGCTGTTAAGAGGTTTCTTTTAGTATATGTCATGGAAATATTTATTTAATAAAGACAGAAATATGTGGTCCAAGAATGAAGGTACTCCGTGGAATGATCAGCTGAGTTTTATTGCAACAGGAGCACAGAGAACAACATCAAGCCATCAGACTGTCCCCCTGCTCCTGCTTCTGAGGTAGTTGAGGCCTCATATATACTGTTTAACAAACACAATTATGTCATCTTAATAAAGTAAGATTTCATCCTAAGGAAATGTTGGGTCAATGGAAAACACAAAGATAAACACAAGTGATACCTAAGGATGACTGTTGTTAGCAGATCTTGTTCTGGCTATAATCACTGATGAACAGCATGTCATGAAAACCTAGGTATGTCATGAATTACTGGCTTAAACCTAGAAGTATTATTTCCATTACACTACATTCCATTACAGTAAACTTTTGATTTCTGCAACAATCAGCCTCTACTTATTTAATTCCAAGGCTGGTTTATGGTTTGACTCATGCATGTGAAGCCCTTGTATGCTTCAGGTGGATCCTTCATGCTCACAAATTTAATTTAGTTTTAAAAGGCTTTATCCCTACAACTGCAAGCCCAATATTAAAATTTCATCATTTGCTTAGTGCAATCTCAGCCTTGGATTATATCCAAGTGAAGCTTAGACTCAAAGCCCACACCTGGACCACATAGGCAGCTGCAGAGCTGTTTTCTGTCCCGACGCCGTGAAATGAACAGGTCACTTGTGGTTGTGGCAGAGACGAGAAACACCCCTGCCACAGACATGACAGATGCTCTGCCTCCCCTTGCTCAGAGTAAGTGGTAGGAGGGGCACTGAAGCCAAGAGAAAGAATAAAACGCCAAAGGAGGATGAGAAAGGACAGCATGGAGTCTAGACAAGAGCTTAAGAAGCAAATGCCACTTTTACACAAGGGTAGCTTGATGCAAAACAATTTAGATGCATCGTTTCACAAAATCTGTCTAAAATTAGATTTTGCCTCTTTTATGAAAGTTGATATTCTTGTTCATGCTGCTGCAAGGGTTCATCAACATAAATGGTTGAACAAATGTAAACAAGGGCTTTTATGTCAAACCTGAAAAGCAACCATCAATTATCATTGCATCTCTAATGGCAACATGCATTAATTTAACCAAAAAGCCTAAGGGAGATCAAATAAACAGCATTTTCAAGCTGTGGTTGATGCTGGTAGTAAAAAAAATGTTGTTGGTGTCATTAAGAGGTAATTTATGGGAAGAACCAAGATTGGTGAAATGTCCTGATGCATATCAGATAGAAAAATAAAATAAAATAAAAACATAAAAATTAAGAAGATTCTCTGGATGGGTTCTTCTTTAATAAACATTTAGTCTCTCTTCCAAGGGAGTTCTTCAGTCTGAGGAAGTCCAGAAGATCTACTTTTTTTTTTTTTTTTATTGTGGAAAGTAAACGCTCAGAAGACAATGTAAAGCAAAGTTCAATGTAAAAAAAATGCACACATTATTTTTTGTTGAGTTCAAACATCTAGCTTTCAAGAATATTCAAGCCACAATTTATTCAAACATTTGCTGATCTTTTGTTTGGTTTCATGTCTACAAGTGGGTTTATTTTGGTGTGGTGTTGACAAAAGCAAAATTCACTGCACAATGGTCAATACTAATCAAGAAGTATTGCAGCCACAAAGGACAGTATCAAGTGTCCGTCAAACTTCAAACCAAAACAGAACACATTCAAACAAAGCATTTTGTACACAACAAGCCCCATCCAAACGTTCTCACACACAAACCAGTCAGCAGATTCAGGCCAACGCAAGGTTTAATGTCTCGCCCAAGGTCACTTCAACATGTGGTGGGGCAGCAAGGATTAGTCGTCCAACTCCAGTTGACAACCGCACCCCTTCTATATCACAACTGCCCCCAAACTTCAAGCTAAAAAAAGGTAAGACATGACACCCCTTTTACTAAAGGGTAAATCTTTTTGTTCTTATCTTGCAGACAGGGTGCAGAGCTGGCAAGCGTTTAGGTTCGTTTATACCACGGCAGCAGATTGGCATGGATCGCCACTCCGTGTGGAGCCAACGTAACACCAGAATGAGACCAAATGGCTCTCTCAATTGGAAAGCTGTGAAGGGGAGGGTGGGGTGGAGACTGGTGGAGGGCATCTGCTCAACATTTACCTAGTGTTTTATAATTAGATGAGAGCAACTGCTTGGGAGCAAAGCGTCTGTTCCGCTGTGATTTTTCAGATAACAATTCTGTGACTTGGAAACAAGCGAAGGAGGTCTATGGATGAACCACATTTTAGGAAAACACAAAACGTGTGCTGAAAACATGCAGGATGATTGTGGGGAAAAATTCATTATGACAAATACTAATTGGTCCCTTGTAGCCTTTAGACAACTTGTTAAAACCTGTTCACATCTGGCACTTTTGGTGTCTTCTCTCAGTATGGTTCACACATTTGAACCAAATCAAAAAATAGGTCAAAGGTTGGCTTTATTGTCGGACACAAATTTGTTTTAACAAAGATGTTGTGAGGTCTACTACACTGGCACCCACATGATAACAGTGTCTGAAATAATACCGTTGGTGGCTGAAAATTATAGTGGTATTTATTTTTTAAACCTTTAATTTATTGCTTTATTGCACCCTCTATTATTCTCCTGTTGGTAAAAATTTACTTTAGCCTAACTCATGGCAGGTTCATTGAAAATTAGAAAATGACAAAAAATAAAAAAAATAAAAAAAACTAATTGATAAACCCAAAATGCTAGCCTGGTAAAAACCAGACCCTGTCCTTCACTTTGCTTCGTCTGGACTCGCTGCTATTGAGAAGTGATTTCTTGCTGGAGGTGTGGCCTCTGTTGAAGTATGTGTGTGTGTGTGTGTGTGTGTGTGTGTG
>NW_013952631.1:89600-90960 GCF_001266775.1 Austrofundulus limnaeus
TATATATATGTAGTATATGTAGTATCAAGTTGTTATAGAAGCTTTGAAAAGTGTCATGTTACGCTGCTACACAGACAATGGAACAGTCTGTTAGTAAGATGGGATTGTGTGTAAACAGAATTTTTAAATCAAAGGTGCAGCCCATACATTCTTTATAACACCCATTTATTTTACTGGCTAGCCCTAGTGCTTAGACTGGTTCCAAAAATACATGTCAGCGTTGATAAACTGGACATTTTGGCTACAGTTTTGGATAATACAAGTTAATGAATTTGCATTGACAGAGTGGGACCAAGGCTGAAGTGGGTCACTGACTACTTAAAATAACTTCAATCTCAAATTTCTTAAAAGTACTTTCATTGTGCTCTTTACAATGACAATAAAGGCATCATCATCATCATCATCATCATCATCATCATCATCATCAATTTCTTTACAATACTGTTGATTCTACATCAGTAGATCTGTTTTGTATTTTTTCTGATGTTCAGCACTTAGTTCAGCTGTGGCTGGTGTTGAGGTGGTTTATAAATAAATTTGATGATGATGATGATGATGATGATGATGATGGTGATGATGATGATGATGATGATGATGATGATGATGATGATGGTGATGATGATGATGATGATGATGATGATGATCACTCATAAAAAAATGATATTTCTTCTTCAATCGGCCCAGGTCACATCACAGTTTTTTTTTTTCTGTTGCTATTTGGGCTAACAAATAATTATAGAATTCTATGTAAAAACGTATACTAGACAGGGATGTAAAGACTATTTTCGAGTGAACTGCAGGATTTATTTTGAGAATGGTGATGTTTTAAAATGACAGCAATCCATTTTGGTCTTGGTCCCACTCTAGCCTTTAGCTCAACAATCCAGTCAGAATTGAAGTCTTTATCTCCAAAATGCCATTTTTTACAACATTTTCACAAAAGCCTGCTTCAAAACATTTAATGAGTGGTTCCATGGAAAAGGTTTAAGGTTTTATTTATTTATTTTTTAAGTTTTTCAGCTTCAAGCTAAAATAACTGTTCATTTTATGACTTATCAAAAATATAAAGCTCATGTTTGCTAAGACGTATATTTTCTCACTGCAAAATAACATTAAAAATACATTCCCTCTGGTTAGTTATGTTCATCAGCACTCAGAGATTAAAGCTTAGCTTTATCCAGTGTGCAGTATAAATATTAATACACCCTGTTTTAGAAAGAAAAATAGTTTCTTATTTGTCTTGTCGGTAAATGATAGAACAAAGTTGAGGTGGTGTTTATTTTCATCATTCAATATACTTGGCAGTGAGAGCTTGGGTCAACTTCCTTATCTTGAGAGTTTAATCATTGTTTAATTTTGG
>NW_013952631.1:97376-100940 GCF_001266775.1 Austrofundulus limnaeus
TCTGTTGTCCACGTCCTAAACACCAACATTGTCCAATCATTAACTCCTACAGGATTCGGGTTGGGGACCTCAATCATAGGAAAAGTGTCAGTCAAATCAGGTGTAGTGACCGTGGTCTCAGTCACAACGCGTCCAACTCCACCATGTAAAGTTTTGTCCCACTGAAACACCTTCCCTCAGAACGGTGGATTTGGGTTGTACGAGAGACTCCCTGTCCAGCGTTCTCCTCACCTTTGATTCTAAACCATGGTTTGATTGTCTCATTTGCTCCCCTGTTTTTGTATGTATTTTAGAAAAATACCTATCAGTAAATCACGACTAAAAAGTGACATCAGTATTTTGTGATGTTGGCTCAAAGTTCTTTTCAGCAGTAGCAATCTTTATCCTTGAACAACTATTTTCTTGTATGAGCATCTATATATCAAAGATTCACCTGGGGCCATCAGAGTTTTGTGTGTGTGTGTGTGTGTGGGGGGGGGGGGTGCAGACTTGTCAAACCAAAGAAATACGAAGAAGCAGAACTCGCAGCTTGGGGACTGCCAGATTCATTCCTCTCTTCATTCCTCTTCAAAAATATAGATTTCAGCAGTCAGGATGTTTTAATGGCCAACCCATAATTGTATATTCATCCTTTTGGCAAACAAAGTTATTCCGTTACACACAACCAAACCAGACAAACACAACCAACCACCATGCTAACAGCTCATTGACCTTTTTATTTTTATTTTTATTTTTCTAATTTACACCAGTTTGTCATTTCTCCAAAGGTCCCTCAGGTGGAAGATGTCATTCTCTTAAACACATACTGCTATTGAATCTATGAAATTTTAAAATGAACTCAGTGTCTGGAAACAGTACTTTGTTGAATAACTCTGTTCTATATTCTTTTGTCAATTTCATCATCTGAACAAATTCACTTTGGTTATAGTAAGTAAGTAAGTAAGTAAGTAAGTAAGTAAGTAAGTAAGTAAGTCAGTCAGTAAGTCAGTAAGTCAGTCAGTAAGTCAGTCAGTCAGTCAGTCAGTCAGTAAGTAAGTAAGTAAGTAAGTAAGAAAGTGAGTAAGTAAGTAAGTAAAATTTTATTTATAAAGTGCCTTTCACAGAAATGGAATTCACAAGGTTCTGTACAATAATCAATAATATAGAAGGAGTTGATACCCAGAAGGTGCTGTACAATAATCAAACACAGATAGAAATACAGAAATACTAGACAGTTACATTACATATGATGAAATTCCCGTCATTACATTATCAACCTTTGAAATAGTATGGGGGCATGGAATAACAATGATGGTGAAAAGAGTAATTAAGGTATATACATAAGGTATATACAATAGATAGGCTTGCATGTATTGAGTCGATAGTTGAAGCGTTTCTGATTATCGTAATCTGCTTTTACCAGTGCCATTCTGTGTTATTATCTGACATTTTATCATACTTCATATACCAATAAGTAAAGCTTTTTTATTTTCTCTCCTTGAGAGTTGATCTAACTCTGAGAATTCCATGGTCTTCTCATACCAATCACTCGCTGTCTCAGTGTTGATGACAGCAGTGCCGAGAGACTGACACGGGCCACTGACAGTCCAAGTTAGTGATGTGCCCATGACACTAATGGACTACAACTCTGTGCCCTCCCTGACATTATTCTGTCTGAGGCCCGTCTGTCTTGGATTGTGTCTCTGGCACAGTCACCCCGGTGGACAATCGCATCAGCGTGTGCTGAATGTCAACACTCGCCCACTGACACTCAAATATATTTCTTAAAAAAAAAACAGATCCACTGCGAGTTTGGCTTCTTTAAACTGAACTCTATGCATTGTTTTGACTGTGTGTCACAAAATCTATACATTTGTGAAAAAATAAATAAATAAATGTCGCCAGATGAGGGGAAGACTTTTTTATTTATTTAGTTTTATATGTTATCATGTTGCAGAGACAAACTACTACATATCATGTCTATATCAAGATAATAAAATATTTACTAATTGTTTCTTTCAATCATTTCTATGTTTCTTGGTTCTTTTATATGCATGCTTTACTATTTGCTCTGGACTACATCATCACAAAGCTACTTAGGTTGCATTGTGACAGTTTACAAGGTTGTTTATTTATTTATTTATTTATTTATTTATTTATTTATTTATTTATTTATTTATTTATTTTGGAGTGAGCTGGACCGCAGAGTGAAGGCAAAAGGGCCAGCAAGTACTAAGCATGGGAACTCTTTCAAAACTACTGGAAAACCATCTCAGGTGACTACCTCTGGAAGCTCATCAAGAGAATACCAAGAGTGTGTAAAGCAGTAATCAAAGCAAAAGGTGGCTACTTTGAAGAACCTAGAATATAAAACATATTTTCAGTTGTTTCACACTTTTTTGTTAGTATATAATTCCACATGTGTTAATTCATAGATTTGATGCCATCAGTGTGAATCTACAATTTTCATTGTCATGAAATTAAAGAAAACTCTTTGAATGAGAAGGTGTGTCCAAACTTCTGGTCTGTACTGTCGATTCTGATGTTGTTGCACAATCATTGCATGATTAAATAATTATCCAGCATGCTTGTTTATTCAGTGTTTAAATTTAAGCCTGCCTTTTGTCAGCCGCTATAGAGCAGCACTGCGTTTATGTATTGGGAGCAACGTAGTATTGATTCAGTAATTTTAGTATTGATGCAGTCCGAGACTGACTTTACTATGATATTTCTGTGGATTGTCAGTCATCCAGGACATGGAAAATTAAAAGAAAAAAAGAAGAAGCCACTGGATTTCAGTTCTGTAGCTGAACAGATGTGGCGTTCCAAGATTTAAATCTATTGAAGCTGATATTCTAAATACTTGGACTGAGCTGTGTACCCTAACCTTACTGATGTAAAAATTAAATGAAATGCATGACGGCTGGTTTGAAAAACATCAGATATGTATCCAATTAAGTGCCACATACTGAAAAAGGCCTGGGTCGGATTTGGAAAAAAAATCATATTTTTCATATTCAGACTGTCAAAAAAAAATTATTTTTCTAAAAATCAGATTTGGGTCGCATGTGCTTGCAGTATGAACGTAGCCCTACCAAACCACCGCACTGACTCAAACTCTGTTCTGTATATTGCATGTATAAATTTGAGCTTTTGTCTTTCAGTTCTGCTTTTTCCACCACAACTCTCTAGAAAAAAAAAACACCTGATGAGATATTCATCCTCCTGTCAGTCACTGCATGAACTGTGAATCACTACTCGGTCATGGTTGGTGGGAAACCACTTCTACATAAGAGTCAGATTCTGAATGATTCAAACAGGAGGAGTAACCTCATGCTAAGTAATGAAAGGTGTAGAACAGGAATGGAACATCACAGTGGAGCATGTTCAGGTGCAAAGAAAATAAGCTAAACCACAAAGTCAATATTATCTGTTTTTTATAGGTTTGTGTTAAAGAAATGCTAAAATGAGTCTATAAACAGTCTTGGCAGAGAAAAATTGTTTCTGGCATGCACTTCCTCTATTATTTGCCCATTACCAGCAACCTGTAACACCATTCTGACTGAGGCTGCAGCAAAATATAAA
>NW_013952631.1:101070-106342 GCF_001266775.1 Austrofundulus limnaeus
GACTTACACCCAAGCTGTACAGTGAGGCTAAAACACTTCCAGCATTGACTAAACTGATCCTCGAATGCAACATTATGTTTTTCTCGCTCAACAAGGAAACTAATAGGGCAGGTGCTTCCACTCTGGAGCTCTTCCCTCTGCCAGTTCTACTGTTGAGGCTGCGAGGAAGAGGAGCCGAGTGTGAGAAGATCTGGGTTGTGTAGGAGGTGCCAGGCGGACTGCGGTGTGTGAGAGAGAAAACACATTCACCCTCCCGAGCTCACGAAGATTGCATCTTCTTCTTACTGTGAACGTATGCAAGCTGCAGTTTCACAACAATGTGTTGCATTGTAAAAAAAATAAAATAATATCACGCTTTTACTATTATTAATAGTCCAATGTACCAAACTCTTGTGAAGCACTTTTTTTTGTAAATCGATGCACTTATTTACTTACACTTCTGATGCAATTGGACTTTTAAATGGATTTTGCAATCCAATTAAATTACATTTACACCAAGGTGTCAACAGAAATTCACCCTACATTGATGGAGCATTGAATTTTTTTTCTTTTTTAGACTTTTCACAAAGCCGCTCTCTCATTATAAATGCAGCTCATCAGGAGTGAGAGCTTTGTATCTGTGTGACAGTGGCAGCAGCAAAGCCACGGCACAGCTTGACACAGTGGACTTAGCCCCATCGTGTGCACAGCGACCTCAAGCTTTTCATAATCAAACTCTAGCAGGCGATGGGTTGAGCTTTGATTTATCCTCACAGATAATGCCAGTTGTAACTGGATCCTCGTGTTTCCAGTCTTTAGAAACGGACCCGTGGACCTTTCTTATCGCTTTCCTCCCTGGAGCCTGGCCGTGTGAGCCCGTGTCGCCCCTTCCCATCAAACGGCTGTCAGGCTGGGCTTATCAGGGGGGTGCCAGCTGACCTGTGGAGTGACACCCAGCGCGGCCACCTCACCCTGGGGGGTGGGGTGCCTTTGTGTCACCGTGACACCCCTGATGTCCTCCACCCCAACGCAGACACACATGCACAGAATAACACCCTACAGCGTGCCGGCAGCCGACATCCTCTCCGAATGTTCAGAGGCACATGGCTTCTCCACGCCTTCGGAGTTTCAGGAGCCAGGCAGAGGCTGGAAAATAAACGTAAATGCAAAGATAGAAAGGGAGAGCAGGCAGACAGAGTGAAAAAAGGCTGTCAGTGAAAGCTTCTGCCACAGGAATTTAAGGCTTTGTCACGTCTTTTTATAGATGACGCAGGCAGCCCCTGCCTTGACACCATCCTATTTCTTCAAATGTCACCAGCGATGTTGGAGCTGATACATTATGACTGGAGATGGGTGGTGGAGGGTTGGGGGCTGGACACTTAGTGAACTGTATAACACAGATAAGAATAAAGCATATGTACCCTGTCAGGTTCTGTTGCATTTTATCAGCTGACAAAAATAGAGAGCCTTATTTTCTCACCATCTCACAGCACAACCAAAAAAACTAAAAACAGAGACTTCAGCCAGAAGTTACTGAAAACAAAAGTTAACAATTATTCAGTAGCCTATTTAAGTTTTCAGAGCTACTATATCATGATGAAATGATATGACATTTCATTTTTCATTTAAAACAAATAACTTATTACTTTAAAAATGTCATGTTTTTCTTTGGTATGCTTAATTTTAACAAACTGATCAGCATCTTACAATAGTCTAGACACAATTTCTTATTATCTGTGTAATTTAAGTGAAAATCTAACAGTTTAATTGTTAAACTAAAAACAATGCAATGGTCTTGAGTCTTCGATACCTTTATCTGTTTCATGCAATGAAACAAAGTGGTTTTGATATTAATTAATTTTATTTTGCTTTTCACATTTTTCTTAAGATTTTAAAAATGGCCACCATTTTCTTATTATTACATATCCAGCAAAATATGATAAAGACATAAATAAATACCTACATGGCAAAGCTTGAAAAGAAATTCAAACTGGTTTTGAAATAATTTTTGTGAGATTTCATGCTGTTTCACTCTCAGCTTTTGAAGCAACCCTTTACTTCTTTGTGTGGGGTGGAACATCACATTGTGTCAAACGAGACCCAACAATGTTACGGTACATAAACAGTTCTAGTACCGTACTTTCTTATTCATTAGTTGCAGATAAATCATCATCGATAACTTCTAAATCGCTAAAATAAACCTCCATCTAGAATACACACTCCTGCCTGTGCCGGTCCCTGATGTGACATTATCCCCTTTTGGTATTCAATGGATATTTTTGTGACGGATTTTTTTTTGTTTGTTTGTTTGTCTGTTTTTTAACAATTGCAAAGCCTGAATGCAAAAAATGCATATAACCATCATATTCTACAATGACGGTATTAGAGTGGGTGTTGAACTTTAACAGATAAAGTTTTCCTTTAATCTAACAATGAAGCTATCTTCAGAAAGCCTGAAAAAAGAGCATGAGCAATTTTAATATAATATAGAAAATTAAAAATCGTTTTATGATAACCAACAAGTGTCTCAGACCAAAGCTAATATAAACCTTTTCAGCTGAAGATTGTGCTTTTATAGGTAGAGGAAAGCAAACTATTTTTTTTTCTGTGATGACTTCTGGCATCCAACTTTTATAGGATGCTTTTGACATTTCAAACATAGAGACTCATATAAACTAGCACAGGCCATCATAATAAGTTGTTTACAACCGACAGGAAGGGAGAGTGATATTACGATATGGTGAAAATGCTATTACTCGTCTATTTCATCACAAAAAATTGCTTAATGCTCCCTCAGTGTTCATAGTTCTGTATATTCCTCTCTGAATCAGAAAAGAAACTTTATTGGTGTGAGCAGTTCATATTAATCATATACCAAACAATTCCATGACATCTAAAACTTTTGAACTTTGAGGCTTAGCATTTCTTTAATCACTCATCACCAGTCATGCCATTGTTTTTGGCAAAGATCCTTTTATTTTGATAAACAAGTGTTAAAGTCGTTTTGGTCAAACCTCATGCAATACTGTCATACGCTGCGTTATCTAACATGATCTGTTAACACTTGGAGTGTGTGTTCTGCAAGACTGTCAGCTACTACCACCAAAATTTATCTCGCTATCTGTAAAATTCACTGAGGCGAAGCCATTTTTGTATAAGCTAAGATTGATTAGCTGCAGCGGCCATCTTGAATAAGATTGACTCTAAAAGGCTGTCAGCTATAGTTGTTCACACATCAGTTATTTTCAAATAAATTATTGAAGCTCTATTTAGTTCAAGATTTTAACAAGCAAGGCTGACTTCAGTAGTTATTCCTAATGTTTTAATGGATTATATAACACAATTGGCTGGTGACAGAAAGAATGAGATTGCGGATACAAGCCGTCGACATAAGTTTTCTCCGCAGGGTGGCTGGACTCTCCTTTATAGGGAGAGACTCAGAGTAAATTTGCTGCAGATGAGGTGGTTTGGGCATCTGGTAAGATGTCTCCTGGATGCGTCCTGAGGGAGGTGCTCCAGGCTTGTCCAACTGGAAGGAGACCCCTGGGAAGACCCAGGACATGCTGGAAAGACTGGACTGGGAATGCCTTGGAATCTTCTTAGAAGAGCTGGAAGAGGTGGCTGGGGGAACGAGAGGTCTGAGCTTCTCTGCTCAAGCTGCCCCAGCAACTCGGAACAAGTGGAAGATAATGAATGGATAGATAGATAGATGGATGTTGCACAATGTGTCAGGGTCACAGTTTGTGTTATTGTCTATGCTCAGCTACTGCCACATCAAATGTTAGCTCAGTGTTAATAAAATGGGTTGAGATGGAGCTACCATTTTACTTCTGAACATCAGGCGGCTGTGACAACTATCTTGAATTGAGTTCAACTCCAACACTTATTTAATTAGAAATGGCAGTTCAATGTCAATTTTATTTTATGCAGTGTCAGATCTATGATTTTTCTAAGGGGCCATCAAGGAGCCACAATATTCATAGAGGGACCAAGTATTTGTTCAGTATCATTGTACACAAATCCCTAGTTTTTGCACAGTAAATTCTCCTTGCCAATTTTACATGCATTTAATGTACATAAATAAAATACCCTCAAACACAGCATGTGAGAAAATCTCGTAATCATTGGTGAGTTGAGAGACTTTTTGTCTGCAGGATTGTTTAAATTTTAAGAAAAGAAAAAAGACTTCTATCAGCTTGATTCATGCTGGACGTTTCTATTGTTCTCATTTAGCACCTCTAGTGTTTGAACATGGAACTGCACCCAACATCATCACTCTTGGACAAAGGACAGATGAGTGACAGGACAGGGGCACTTCAGGGGGGCCAATCAAATTTCGGCAGGGGCCAATGCCCCTGTGGCCCCGCCCCTACAACCTCCCCTGATTTTATGTATAATTAACTTTATACCAAGCAAATCTCACTGACATCACAACTCTCTTTTTCAAGGGAGACCTGAACATGAAGGAAGCCTGACATGCATGTTTTCGACTGTGGGAGGGAACCAGAGTACCTGGAATCCCACTCAAACACCAAATAGAGAGAGTCCAGGTCCAAACCAGGAATTGAACCCAGAACCTTCTTGCTGCGAGGCAACAGTGCCAGCCACAAATCCACTGTGTTGCCCTATGCAGTAGTTTTCAATAACATCTGGACTTGTGAAATGACCTGAAACGCAACATCTCCACTGTGAATTCATTCTAATTTCTGGAAGGAAACACACTTTTCCCCTCCAATAGCTGTTTTATGAATGAAGAGCGTTTCTACCTAAAATCCATCCAGGTTTTACAATACTCTCTAATTGGAAAGAGACAACAAAATGCATTAACGTGAACGGCCAAGAATTAATGACGGCGCTTGTGTCTGCTTAAACACAGATAATCAGCTAAGAGGCATACTGGATGCAGATGCGCAGCCCCTTGTGTGTAACCCACAGCTCTTTGTTTTTTCCAATGTTTGTAGTGAAAAGAAGACGCTGTCAGGTCTTTTCACACTCTGCAGATAATGCACAAAACACACACACACACAAAAGTTGAGAGCATAATTTAACAGTCCAAAGTCTTCTATAAAAGCCACCGCAAACACACACACACACCACACACACTTGCAGAGACACAAGCACATCCGCAAACTAATTTAGACAAACATTTCTATGCATCTGCACTTATTATTATGCACAAAAACATATTTCCATAAACAATCATGTATGCACATATTCTACTGCACAGAGGGGATAAGAGTGCGGGGGGAGAGACTGATTTAAAATGCATAATGTCATGTTCTGAGTTATCAAG
>NW_013952631.1:106432-114269 GCF_001266775.1 Austrofundulus limnaeus
TAATAATGATGATGATGATGATGATGATGATGATGATGATGATGATGATGATGATGATGATGATGATGATGATCGAAAAAGAAAATTATGCTTCCTTTGTCTTTTGTCTTTCTTTGGGTTGGATATGCTAACAAAGAAGACAAAAAAGACAAAAACACGTTTTTTTCTCTCAGTTGGTTTCAAAAACATCTTTTTTTTAGTTTGATGATCACCTACCATGATGTTTCCTATAGATGTTCATTTACAAATGATCAACTTTTGGAGTCAGTCTGATCCAAGATGGCCACTACAGCCAACTAAACGTAGGAAGAAAACAATATGGTTATAATCCAGACAGCTTCATTGGGTTATGTAGTTCCACGCTCCTAGCACAAACAAGTTGCATACATCTTTTAAAAACATTAACTGGTGGCGTTAACTAGTTTGCCTTTTAGCAAAATATGCTATGTAAATGGGACGCTGCACAAATTTCGATGACACTCTCAGAAATGTATCAATTGCAGTACATCTTCAATCAGAGTCAATTGGATTTGCAATAATTGTCACAGCTAATCAGCCTTACCAAACGAAAACATGGTTATAATTCACCAAAGTTTACAGATATTGAGCTAAAATTTTGTGTGTTGGAACTTGAGTCACCCCAGATGCATATTCTGCGCACTAAGATGGGAGACTGTGATGAAGTGATTCAACACAGCTGGCTTCTTCTTTAGATTGTTCTTTTTCATGTACAGTGCCTTGAGACAACATATGTTGATAAACTGAATTGAACTGAATTGAATTGAATTGAATTGAATTGAACTGAATTGAATTGAACTGAATTGAACTAATTGATGGCATAAAGGTTTTTGTTAAAACATTGTGCATTCAAGGTGATGGGCAATATTTCTTCAATGAATGCTGGTTTTATTAAAATAATGTTTAACATCACTGTGCATTGACATTGTAGGCAATGTAGCTCCTTTTGATTTACTTTCAGATCCCCTCACTCTCTGACTGAAGTTGACGGCTTTTGATCTCAGTGAAAATTTGTGAGTAAAACATTAACCGTGATAAGCCCAAGTATTACCCATGGATGATGCTGATGTCATCCCTTTCTAAATTAGGCTGACCCTGTAGGTAAGACATAGAAATTACATTTTTCAATGGTAAATGAGAATAGCATGTAGATCTTTGTTATTTGGTTCAGTAACTTATTTTTGTTTAATCTAAATTGGACACTTGCGCTATTACACCCCTTGTCTAAATGCAACTCAACATCAAACCGTCAAAGATTAAAAAAAAAAAAAAACTACCCGACACCCAGCAGTGAGATACGGAGAAATTTATTCTCCGATAAACAGCTTTACTTCCCCAAGGAAAATGGTTTGTTTGTGTGACTCTTCCTTGGCAGTAGCTACGAGAAAATTGAAAGAAATTGGTAAAAAATGGAGGCACACACAGGAGATAAAACCAATTTTTAAGAGCCACGCTTGTGCGGGGGTAGGAGAGCAGTAAGAACACAACAAGGTGGTGCGGAGGCCTGATACGAGGCTGAAAAGGTCGGCCGAGTTCTTATTGAGATAAGAAACACACGAAAAGGAAAAGGTCAATTCATCAGCTCCCTCTTAAATCCCTTCTGCTCTTTTATAGTGAGATTTAGTAGACTGGGTGATAAAAACCCATTGACTCTGCACGTCAATGGGTTTATATGCGCATTGTCAGGAGAACGAGGAGTGCAACTCGCATCTCTAAGCAAGAAGGTGCAACCTGGATATTAATTATCTGCTTTTTAGTATCTCACTTTATACTACTGTGTTGAAAATATGAACAATATGGGACACAAAATTTTTTGACTAGCTGAAACAGTCAAGCAGTTCAATGTGTGATTCTGAGAAAATTAGACTATGAAATCTCCAATTACCAAGTCAGCGTGAGGTAATGGGTATGCAACGGTCTATGGGAATAACATTAGATGCTGAGAGAAATACTCTAGAGTACAGAAGTGAATATTTCTTCTTTTTACAGAGCTTTAAAAGTAAAATATCAGGTCAGCGTATTTGGATTTTCTTTTACAGCTTCCAGAATGCCAGAAGAAAAAAAAGCAGCAATATCAAACATTCCTTTGTGTTGAAACCAAACATGAATGACTGACAGATCAGGAGATTGGTTAGAAGTTGTATGATGAAACCCAAAGAGGGCACTGAAGGATAAAAGAACAGAGGTGACTGAGAAATATGTCTAATCTTTTTTTTTTTAGGTATGAGAATGATTTGTATGCCTACAGCCATCCACTTGTTGGTCTGTCTTGTAGTATGTTGAAAAAGTGGCATTGAACCACCAAGATGGTTTTCAAGCCAATCCTTCCAAGGTGAACCCAAGCTTCAAATTGCCTGCATCAATTTCTTCTCAGTTTTAAGTTCTGATAAAAGTGCTGTGCGATTAATTATGTAGTTTTGATTTTTAGCTCTAAACGGTCATAATTACAGTATAAGCAACCAAGAAAAATCACTATCAAAAATAAGATGTTGCATTCCATTTTGCGAGTGTATTTCCTTCTTTTCTTATCTTCTGAATGAGAATGAAATAGAAAAAAAATAAATCATAGGGCCACACTATGAAACCTGTCTGGAGACATTGGAAGAAATATACTAATAATGTGTGCCCACACACTACATTATTGCAGTCATACAATATTTATGCAGAGACTGTTGATTGTTAACATGGACATGTTGGAATTAATTTTTTTTAATAGTGGATTGAATTACATTGACATTGTTCAGTCACTTGTGATTAAGCATGACATATTTTTTTTAGCATTATACGGTACAATGCAGCTATACGACACAGATTTTATTTATTTACCTTTATTTAACCAGACAGATCCCATTGAGATAACAGCTTTTGCAGGGAAGGCCTAAACTTGCTCTGTGGGAAGAAACCAGAGTATCAAGAGAAAACCCAAGCAAGTTGCTGTGAAGCATTAGTGCAAATCACTGAGACATTGTGCTGCCCAAAGGTAATGTCGGTAGTTGTATTTGTCCAAAACACTTTTTTGTTTTGAGGCTCAACACTCAAAACTGGCTCCTCTCCCACCTGTACCTTTGCTGAGGTAGGAGTTGGAACTATGTCACATTCAGGAACAGTAAAAAACTGATTTCAACAATGTCTCAATCTCTCACAAAGAGACAACTTGGATGCTCATAATTATCTCATGGCCATGTGTTACAATTGTGTGCCCATGAGATAATAAAGAGTGAGAATGCATTTTCTTTTATCCATTGTCACTATACAGGCTCTGTATTAATACAATGGAAGATACATGTAGTTTTGCATATTTGTGTCTGATGCTTTTATACAGTAGCCTAAATGTCAGGCATTTTAAAGCAATATTGACAGGGAAGGTGTCAAGAAAAAAATCCTCTTCTATGTAATTTACTTTAAGCCAAAAAAGCAACCTTTCCAAACTTAATGGACAGATGTTTTCCATATGTGAACAAGATACTGACAAAAAATACTTTAGGTAATTGAGTGCCCTTAGCATGTAATGAGACAAATGAAAGCATTAGCTGATAACTGTCTGTAGATAGTGCTGAAGATGTGAAATGGGGGACCAAGAGTGCAAGGTTCATCAACCTGATGTATCAGCAAAGCCATCACAGGCTCTAAGCGTAGCAAGAGCCCATAATGTGTTAGTAGAGCTGTTGGGTCCAGAAGACTGTTTATTTCCCTATCTCAGGGCTCAACATCGTTCTCTATGACCATATGCTCACATTGTTTGGAACTTGCCTACACACAGACACAACATGCTCACATTCACACACAGCAGCTGAAAAATATGGTAAAAATGTTCATCCAGTATTGTTTATTCAAACAAAAAAGATTTCTCATCAGGAACATGGCATAATTTTGGTGTCCTTGTGGTCACTGAGTACTAAATTATTCATTTGTAAATAACTGAATTTCCTTGCACTGTTTGCTCAAAACAAATGTCATTGGTTCTTTTCCTCTGCTTGTCTTTTGACTAGTCTGTTTTGTCTTTTGTATACAGGTTGTACAGCTTTACTATTTCAACAAAAATATTTATTGTCACGCATGGGTCTGTTGTTGGACATTTTCCGTGTGATCATGCAAACCTGGGCAATAAGTGAAGGATCTGGTGAAATTTTTGTCATGATTTGATATAAACATTTTCTGCTGCATTTGCACATTTGCCCACATACAAACAGAGGTTTTTGGTGAGAAAAAATATGAAAATGAATAAAAAGAAGCTCTCTAAAAGGATACTTTTTAAATCTTTGTATCTAATGAACCTTTCAGGAGGTTTTCAGAAACAATCATATAGCAGACCATTTCATGCATGCTGATTTTCTGTTTGTGCCCCGTAAACACAAACACAGAGCGGTTTTTATCATCATCTCTGGACCTCTCACTTTATCCTGATTATGTTGTTGTCAAACTTTAATTATGTTCTGAAATGGAATGAAATTGTAAACAACGTTAAAAGTAATAATAAAAAAACAAGTTATGGTGTTTTATCTATAGCTGTGTCCAATTTCAGGGGCTAGGTATTTCAAATGACCTGGTCTAGTTGGGCCGAGTCCTTGGTCGACCACAAAGACCAGAAAAAAAAAAAAACTCAGTGAATTTAGACCATCTAGCCTTCAGCTTTTCTCCTGTCCTTACCCCAGCATAATGTCCTGTCACCCACCAACGCTGGCAATGCTAAACAGAAGCAAAAATAGATCGAAATTAGCAAAATATCAAAATATTTGTATTATTTATATCATAAAACAACAAAACTTAAAGACAATATTTAAAGAACTAAGGGCCTTGTAATATGTGAACATTTATTTTGCTTTACCAGCTTGTTTTATTTCTGACAAGAATATTATTAAAAATTATGTGTCTATGCAAATGACAAAAGCATGAACACCACAGCCGCTTGTAACGTTTAATTTTTATAACATTTTATACATTTATTTATTTTTTTTACTGCTCCTTTCTCTCACTTTGTCCACCATCACAAGCAAAAATAATAATAAATAAATAAGAAACTCAGTCAGCCCACAATGCGTTATGAGATATGGTGGGCTGAGAAGGATTAATCTGACCCGTCCCTCAAATTAGGGAAAAAGGAGATCAAGTTGTCAGCCACATCGGAGGAGTCTTGGGATTTGGACAGTCTTTGGCATGGTGCTGTGACATAAGCGGCCAACAAATTAGCCCTTCTGAGGATGTAGCCCCTGAATTTGGACACAGCCATTGTTATTAGATGTGACATTCCACATCCCTACAGCCAGTTTCTGTAGCCGAGGATCAGACTTCTGAGGTCCTCACCTTCGATCACTGCCCATTACACATTGCACCCGACCCCTCCTGCCCCTTCCACAGGCCACTGCTCCTCTACATCGAGAGGAGCCAGTTGAGGTGGTTCATCCGGTTAGGATGCCTCCTGGACGCCTCCCTGGTGAGGTGTTCCAGGTACGTCCCACTGGGAGGAGAACCAGAGGAAAACCCAGGACATGCTGGAGGGACTATGTTTCTCAGCTGGCCTGGGAACGCCTTGGGATTCCCCCGGATGAACTGGCCCAAGTGGCTGGGAAGATGGAAGTCTGGGTCTCTCTGCTTAGGCTGTTGCCCCCGTGACCTGACCCCAGATAAATGGAAGAAAATCGATGTATGTATGTATGGATGTATGTATGTTTTTAGATGTCATAAGTGACAACATTGTCACCACACAGAGGCACATTATGTGTCTTACAGCATTTTATAAGAATGTGTAGACAAAGAAACACACACACACACACACACACACACACATATATATATATATATATATATATATATATATATACAATAGTGTAGTGTTGACCCAATTTTACTTCAACTGAACCAATCAAGCAGATGGTTGTGCATTCGAGCAAGCAAAACATTTTGTTTACCAAACGCAAGAAAAAGTTAGAGAACCAGATATTTATTCTTACATTTTTAACAATAGCACTTCTGGCACTTTGACTTCAACTAGAAAGAGTTGCTGCAGCTGAAGGTGGAATCTCACTGGACAGCAAATGTTGGAAATTGGTTAAAACTACAAAACCTGCAGAATATCTTTTGTCGTAGTCATATTAACAAGTTCTACATGCTAACAACAACTTTGTGGTTATTTTAAAAGACAATTTTCTTATTTTTTTCCAATTTCTGTCACATGAGAGCAAAGCCTCGCGACTCACAGGAGGAAACTGGGAACCTTCACAAGCAATTTGAAACATTTGGGAATATAACTTGTGAATACAGTTTGCAATTTGTTATTAATGGTCACAATCCAGTGAGATGCAAGTTTCAGTCTTTGGACTTTTCATAGCTCTGAACCACTAAAACAGGGCTTTCAAGTGGAGGCCCGCAAGCCATATCTGGTCCACAGGTGACTTCCGTTTGGCCCTCTGATAAGGCAGGCTTTACTTTAATTAATTTAATATGAAAATAGATTTTAAATCAATTATAAATTGTACATTTATGATTCAATGCAACAAACTAAACAAATTGAAAAAGTAAAATATAACAATACTTGTTCTTTAACAGAGTGAATTGTTTTTTCTAACATTATTAAGCAAGCCCCTGAGCTGCTAGCTTTAAGCAACTGTGGGCCCCTGAGCAATTTAGTTGAATAGCCCTACACTAAAGTAACTCCTTTCATTATTTTGCAACTTAAAACAAAAAGTGCAAATATATTTGCCTAAACGAGATTTGCACTCTTCAGCTAGCTTTTTGCATGCATCTTGCCAATTGGTTTCTTTTCATGAAGTCTGGCTGTTCTGATAGCTCTCCAGCTTTTCATTGACCAGACACCCATTACACACATGGTCAGCCGTGTTGCAGAGGCGGCAGCAGCAAGTCAGCTGTGTCCTTCTTAGCCCTTCTCCAGTCCACAAGCTTCACATCTGCTGCTAGCACACAAAACACAGTCCTGTCCATTCTCCTCTCGAGAACTGACTTTCAGCCTGGGATTGACAAAAAGAAAAATACATTCCAGACATCCTATTTTATTTCTTGTTCATCTGCTATTTTATAACCTCATCACACTGTTCACCACAGCATCATTAAGCTCAGACATTACATCACAACACAGATGACTTTCTGACCAGCAAACTGGTCCACACTGTGTTCTGGTTTTAGACCAGAATATTCACAAAGAAGTAGAATTTGGTGTCTTGGAGAGAGGTCCTTGTGTGTGTGTGTGTGTGTGTGTGTGTGTGTGTGTGTGTGTGTGTGTGTGTGTGCGTGCGTGCGTGCGTAAGTGTGCGCGCGTGCGCGTGTGTGTGTGTGCGCTTGCTGCTGCTGGTGCCTCATTCTCATTCATATGCATCAGCAAGTTATCAGAGACTGCTGTGCCTCATTGAGCTGAGAAGCTGCTTTCCATTTATTTCTCAAATGCGGTGGAAAGTGATTCTTCTTCTGCCTAATAAAACTTACCAAACTGGCCATGCTGCGTTTAAAACTTCTACTAAAAAATGGCTGATTGGAAAAGTATGAAAT
Source organism: Austrofundulus limnaeus (assembly GCF_001266775.1). Classification (NCBI taxonomy): domain Eukaryota; kingdom Metazoa; phylum Chordata; class Actinopteri; order Cyprinodontiformes; family Rivulidae; genus Austrofundulus; species Austrofundulus limnaeus. The sequence goes on from NW_013952631.1 coordinate 113,948, forward strand.
AGGATAAAATGCAAAACAGCAGGTCTGAGCTCTGTAATCTAAAGGGTAGAAAATCATCACTGATAGGAGACATCCTTATCACATACTCTGAACACTAACAGATTGCTCCAAATCTTTTTGTTTGAAGCTTTAGTTGTAACTGTTGGAGTCACCTGTTGGGTTCTGTTTACAAAATATCTCCTGATATACTAAATTGATTTTATTGAATCTAAAAACATTGGGCCTCATGCAAGAACCGTTCGTACGCACAGAATTGTTCTTAAGTTGTGCGTACGAGTGATTTAGGAGAATTTGTGGCATTCACCAATGTTTTCGTATTCTA
>NW_013952631.1:114741-120195 GCF_001266775.1 Austrofundulus limnaeus
TCTATGTTTCCTGCCTCTGATACAAGGAAGTGTCCATTCATGAAAAATGACAGCAAAAACTAAAAAGAAAAACTTTACGAGTTCAGAGATTGAAGTCCGTCTGTCAGAGATCCAGAAAAGAAAATCTGTCATTTTTAGCAGCTCTTTTTATTCCACAGCTGACCTGCTAAAAATGACAGATTTTCTTTTCTGGATCTCTGACAGACGGACTTCAATCTCTGAACTCGTAAAGTTTTTCTTTTTAATTTTTGCTGTCATTTTTCATGAATGGACACTTCCTTGTATCAGAGGCAGGAAACATAGCCTTATATGGTGTTTTTGGGGTGGTAATTATGCTAATCTCCTCTCGCGTGCACGCGGAGCTGGATACGAACAGGTGGAATTTACGCAGCTCATTTACACACTTTTCCTGAAGATAGAAGAGTTTGTTGAAGCTGACGTGACATGTTTGTACGAACCCTTCGTACGAACAAAAGTAAGAGAAATTTAGGATAAGAACACGAACATGTTCTTGCATGAGGCCCAATAATCATTGGATGAAATTTTACAAATGTTTGGAGTCAACAAAGTACAAGATGGCTGCCACAACTTTTCAACCTTAGCAAACAATGACAAATAACAATAAAACCAATTTACCAGAGGTTGAGAAAACATTTTTTGTTGTAATGGCTAAACAAAAGATAGAAGATCTTTGAGAGAAATTAAGAGTAGATATGTGCAGGCAAAACAAGCACTCACAGACCTCCAATTTTTTTTGTGTTAAATGTACGGCTCTACTGGGGTGTTACATCATTCCAATTGTGAAATATAGAAGAGTATAAACCAAAAAGCTGTTCACATCATAAGTACTGCAGAAATGTGTGTTTTTTTAAGAATTCTCAAGATCTCATACATCGACAGAATCACCAATGAAGAAGTGTTAGCAAGAGCAAATGATAAAAAGATCCCTTTAGAAACAGATCATGGTGGGACAGACCATGTTTTTGGACAAACCATGAGGACAGAAGTGTTAGAATGTCTTGTATCAACAGGTAAAATAAAAGGAAGAAGTTTGGGACGACAGAGGAAGAAGTTGACGGGCAGCTTGAGTTGTTTTATGGGCACAACACCTACCGGCCTCCTGCAGCTCGTGAAAGGCCGTCTAGAATACAGAAGAGTGGTCACCAACACACTCTGGTATGGCACTTAGAGAGAGTGTAGCTAAAAGCCATACTTATCACATACTGTACAGACTGCTCAAGATCATTTTTTTTACTTTGTATTAACTGTTGAAGTCAGCTCTGTGCTAGCAATAGATTGCATAAACCAGAGATTCTCAAACTGATGTCTCTGGAACCCCAGGGATCCGCTAGAGGTATCTTTAGGGTCATCAAAATTTTTTACTAAAAAGTTAATTTGACTTTTGTTTTTAAAAATGCATGGAGAAAAATTGATCAATAAAACAAACATAAACCTAATATATATGTATATTCCCATGACATTCAGGGATTGAAATGATGACAAATTATCTTTTAAAACAGCATGGGGTTTATGAGGGGGTCCCTGGAATTGATTTTGCCCTTGTAAGGGGTCCCCAGACCCAAATGGCTTGAGAACCCCCGGCATAAACTACTGAAGGCCTTTTAATGAATCTCTTGAATTAACTATTTGATGCTAAACTAATTAACTTTTGGAGTAAACCCTAACAAAAACAAAATGATTATAGCAGTCAGTTGTATAGATATTTAGCTAAATTTGAATGTGTTAGTACCCGATAGTTATCTCCAACACATATTTAAAATGCTAACAGGTTGCATGATTTTTTTGTTCACAACATATGCATTCTTTAAATACACTTCCAGTCTTTATGATTTTGATGTTAATATTATGTTTTAAAAAGATTAAAAGACAATGGATGACATTAGTGCACTTACACATTACAATACAATCTAATTCTAATTAGGATAAATGCTAAATAGCTTCTCCTCAACAGCTGCCATTCTGATAATTAGGCACCAAAAAGCCACGCATCACTGAGTTTTAGTGGTGCACAGACAATGTGTGACACTCACAAGGGGGTGCTCACGGACACAATGGGAATGACAAAACCCTGTCACATCACAGAGGGCATCAGCTACAGTACTGTACGTTAAAACTGCACCACCGTCCTGAGCCACTGCCTAAAAGTCCTGCTCACCTGTCAAACCATGATTCAAGATTTCATCCTCACTGACCAAAAGAAAAAAAAAAGACACTCTCCTCAAAGACAGTCACTGGAAGATTAACTGGAGTGGAAACCAACAGGGAACAGCCAGAGCAAAAGCCGAACGTAATGCAATCAGTCAAGATGAGCAATCAGAGGAATCAAACAGAGAAAGGCAGACAACAGCACAACGACAGAAAAATGGACATGCATTAATCAGTCCGAGGCGGGAGTGACACTCAGCACGTTCCTCTGCTTTCCAGTTCAGGCAAGAAAGCAGACCCAATGAATGGAGAGAAAAAAAGTCAGCTCACTGAGACAGCTCTGGCCAGCTGAGAAAGGTGAACACATTTCCATGCAGAACACCTGCAGTCGTGAGAATAGAAAGAAACAGGAGAAGACAGAAGGGGGGGGGGGGCAGGCTAACAATGAATTTCCAACAGCTTGTGACGACAGGCAGAGGAAGAAAGTGTCAAAATAGTGTCCGAGTGTTAAGAGGTGAAGAGGAGAGTGGCTGACAAAACCCTGCGAAGGACTCCTGTTCTTCAAATCCACCTGCCGCAAGCCTGGTCAGTCAGGCTGTCGCAGCTAACTCGGCCTCATTTGTAAACACACACTCACCAATTTAGCATAATCTCACTAGAGTGGCGTAGCAAGTACGTGTGTGACTAGATCTTCAGGTATTTCTCGAACAGAAAAATTTAAACAAACGGTGACTAAAGTGAGAAAGTGAGGGAAATAAAAACACGTGGCGAGGGAGAAAGATGGGCAAGCTGGGCAGATCAGAAAAGGGAATGAAACTGCAGCAGTGTGAGCGAAGAGGACAGATTCCAATTGTCAAAACACACTTTTTTCTGACCAAACAACACGGTGACATACTTGTACAGCTGCAGGGAAAGCACTGCTCCTCTGTGCCTGTCTTCCTCTACCCATGTTTTATGTTCTTCTCTGAATTTGCTGTGCGGTTGCCAAGAATGTGCTGCTTGTGTCGTTTGTCTCAGAGGACATCTGCAAACATGTGCACAGATGTGCGAATGCAAGACTGTGGGAAGAGCCTCTTTTTTTTATGAACGACTGTGGGATGTTTCTCTTTTTCTCCCCCACTCTCAAGTCCTCTCCATTGTTGACCAGTTTCTTCTTCCTCTCGTTATTTCCCTTTGTCTCCGCAGTCTTTAACAGCTTCCTCCCTATTCCCATCCCAGTCTTTATCCTCCGCACTATATAACCTTCCCACCTTCCCTCCCACAGTGGCGATCAAAAAGTAGGTGCTGATGTTGCAGCTCGTGCCTGAACAAGTTCAGTATATCAGTGGGTGGACAACTGAGCCAGAGAGCTCCTGTCAGCCCTGACTTTACCCCAGAGACCGGGCCCGCTATGCAAATACTGATCCACTTTTTACTGAACCGTGAGCAAGAGGAGTCGAGACGGCTTCTTAACAGCTGCTGCGAAGAGAAGCACAAAAGCCAAGATAAGCACCGATACATCACTATTTTTATGGGATTTCAGCTGGGAGGCAGCAGCTGCACTTCCTATCTACTCCTCTTTCAGAGTCCTTTGACAGTTCTGTCTTTTTGCCAATATTAAACAGACATTTAGTGTATGAAACCCCATTATATGCAGGCTTGAACTGCCACACCATTACGTCGATTACTAATGCATCAGAAGCCAGCAACAGAGTTTGGATCCGTCTCAAGTTGCACATGAGCTGAAAGCTAATGAAAAAGCAGCCTCTTAAAAAAACCTGGTTTACTTCTCCCTGCTTCTCCACACCCTGTCACCTCACGAGGGTAAAGAGAGATGTTTCACGTCTAATTAATGCACAGGATGGTTGTATAAAACGACTAATGAGGCTGTGATCACAGTGGCGTGAAGGCAGTCACGACTGAAGAGGAAGGGGACGAGTGCTGTACTCCACTTCTAGGAGACTCAGAGGTTTCACAGTTATTAGCCTGTCATAGGGAAAGAGCTGATAGAGGGACTGAGAGTGGCGCGGTGGGATGAATGTTTGGCTGTTTTGCTTCCCCACTGTCAGTGTCTTCTGCGTACTTGTTTTGGATGGTAGTCATTAGGGATTAAAGAGTCTAACAAGTGCTTATGTGTTTAATGTAACATCCTACAGGTGCAAACAGTGGTGTAAGAGTTCTCTTTTGGACCAGTTGGAACCCTCTTATGGAGCAAAGTTTGTATTTGTAATTATTAATATATGAAGGGAAGTTTTTGAGTTGTTTGTCCAATAAAAGCAAAATGAATGAAGCAATCAAACGCTCTAAATGAACCGATTTTACCAACATTTTGTGCTTTCTAAGAAGTAAAAAAAGAGACCTATTGGTGCTGTTAAACACAACCAAAGAGCCAAGAGACAACTTTATCAGACATAAAACAAGCCAAATAACACCTCCTAAGAGTCATTTATGAAAGAAAAAAAATTGGCACAAGCACTTCAGATAGCAGCGCCCAGGTGTTACTATTCCACAAAAAAAAACTTGCTCTCTCAGCACGGCTCGTCTAGCAGGATGAATGGGCTGCACAGTCGCTGCTCTCTAAGCAACTGTTCATTACTCAAAACACATCTGCTGTTGAGTAAGAAGTCCCCCTCCTCTCTATTCTACCTCACTTTCATTTTACAGATTAATCCCTCATTCCTAACTTCACCATTTTCTTTTTGACCTACGACACTTTCAACAAGCCTCCAGACTAGGACTGCTCTCCTCTGGGCATGCATAATGAATCACAAAAACACAAAAATCGATGCCAGACCTCTGCCGTGCCAGCGCTCACCTGTGCAATCTCATACAGCAGCCTGTAGTGTTCCTCTCGCTTCTGTAAACTGCACAAATTGCAGCCCATTATAGTTGTCGTGGAAACGCCAGGCGCCCCAAATCTTCCCAGGTAGTGGCGGGTCGGACACGGGGGGTCACCATCCACACTGGAGTGCCCGTTCTCATCAGTCACTCCTCAGCGGAGCATCTCCTCCTGGCATCCCCACTCACTCATTCAGCCGCTCAGAGAGCAGCCCAGCACAGAGCCACAGAAAGCTCCAGCTGAGTCTGACAGGAGAGGCTTCGGATGCGAGCGAGCGACGCGGCAGGACAAGTAGCAGCAGCCGTCGACTCCTTTCCCCTGTTTTCAGCCTCACACACACATACGGTCACACACACCGGAGTTGTGGCTCTCTTTCGCAGAGACACGCCCCCCTTTTCCCTCCTCAGTCTTGGCGCACATGACCACATCGATACCAGCTTATGAATATTATATTATGAATATTGAGGTGG
>NW_013952631.1:120754-122057 GCF_001266775.1 Austrofundulus limnaeus
AAATTCAGGTTATAAAAATGAAAATAAAGAAACAAAATGTTTTCTTTTTGCTGTTTTCTTTTGACCATAAACTGATTCAAAAGCATGTTCTTAAAGCGACATTTAAATTATTTTGACCAATTTAAGTTTGGAGAAACAAAGTTTATTTCCGCTCAGATTGACGGGCTAATGGCTAGTCTGGGAGAGGGCTGTTTAAAAGCACATTTATATTGCCTTTAACTCCAATCATCAAAATTTCACAAATTCATTTTATGTCTATTGGTATTTACATTATCATACAGTTGTTTGACAGTGCAAATAACAGCTGCAGCAGCTAGCTGTGGCACTTCCAGCACAAGCTGAGACATTACCTGCATGATAATCTGTTTTTTTTTCTGTTGAAATAGTGTGAGTGATGTTAATGTAATATAAGAAATTGCATTTACATGAGCTGCTATGAAATATTTAGGTTGCTATAAGATGACAGCAGTCCATTTTGGTCTTGGACAAGACATTAGCCCATCAATTTGTTTGAAATTAAACTCTAGCTCCACAGGTAAAGTCAGTTAAAAAAGTATCCACAACAGGTAGGATATTGTTTGCAACTTTCCCAATGTTTTTTGTGTTTGTTTCTTTTCTGTTTTTTTTTTTTTTTGTCTCCAGTCTTTCTTTATTCCCTGTGTCTTTTCAGTGTTTCTGTGTTTTCCCCTGTGCATCTAATCCTCATGTTTCTCCACAGGTGTTTTCCATTTTCAACTCGTTGGTGTCTCTTTATATTGTCTTGTCTCTATACTTCCCTTCAAACCATTGCACTTCCTTAAATCTGGTTTGTCTTCCCTCTTGCTCCTCACATTTTCTCCGTTATTATTAGTGTCTTTTTCTGCTGCCACATCAGCATCTTTATTTTGTAAATAAATCAGTTTTCATTTCTTCCATCTGCATTCTGTGGCCTGCTCACCGGGTCCTATTCTGCACACAAACCTGACACGTAAGAAAAAAAACACATCGTTGCTTAAATTAATGACACAAGTAATCTTATTTTTAATGAACTGGTACACTATAGGGCACTGGCTTTGTATTTGCTATGTAGATTTAAAAACTTGTTTGATCATTATATTTGATGTCTAAGTGTTAAAAATGTTCCAACAACTTAAACCAAACTTTGATTTTTTTATTATTTTATAATTTCATTTTTTAAATCAACATAGAACCATTAAAGAAAACAAAACAAATAAAAAATACATATTTTGTTCCTGTTTTGATAACTAAAAGACACATTAAGCTTGTTTCTGTGTATTCCATTTAGAATGGAAGAATAGTATAT
>NW_013952631.1:122082-127540 GCF_001266775.1 Austrofundulus limnaeus
CACATATACACTAATACTGTTTTACAGTAGGCCTAATCATAGCAAGTTTATTAAAGTTAACTGAACATATTTAATTCCTAAAAAATATTTTGCTTTTCATTCAGAGCAACAAAAGTTTCTTTAGATGAGAAGAAAAAATAGTAATAAAAGAAGTCATGTTACCTTTGAGTCATCTTGCTATGATTTCCAGGTCCTTGGTGATTGAAAATTTGATTTAACAAATAATCACTGTTACCAACTCCTCAATAATGAAAGTTTGCAAATTTGGACATTTGCCAATAACTGTTATCTGGGCTGTAAGAGATGTATATCAATGTTTTAGAGAAAGAAAGTAAGTAAAAACACTATAAATGTGTTTCCAAATGCTAAAGATTGCTTAGATCCTTGTTAAAAAATACAATTATTGATAATATTAAATTTAACCTACAGACTGTTGTGTGGATGAGGTGAAGAAGTGACTGAGACTGTGAGTCAAATGCAGCTGGGACCAGAGATTTATCTTAGTAAGACAGTCAGTATCAATGAAAAAATCATAACAGTAAAAACTGCATCCCGCTTTGTAAGCTAGGCAGTGAGCAGTGGCAGCTTTGCGTATTTGAGATTCATTTGAAGCCGTCTCCTCTCAGCTCTTAACTGCAGCCTGGGGTGGTGCTCAGGGCTTCAGTAAGTCGGACCACTTGTCAGTGTTTTGAATAGGGTGAGGGGCTCACAGCAACATGCCAATGATTCCAAAAGTCTCCAATAAGACTGGGAAAAGTTGCTGGATTTGTTGCTTTTGGTGAAAAAAAGTCATTGCAGGTGTCTAACACCTTGCTAAATCTAGCAAAAAAAATAATTTGCTAAATTACCAAGACTGTGAATTATTTTTAGTAAAAAAGAAAAAGTGTCAAAAATGAAATAAATGTTATCTGAAACACAAGTGAAGATGAAACTATGATGTTTCCTCAAAATATATAGGTGATACCACAGCAACACCAAACTTTCTTCAGAGAGAAATATATTTTAGCCCAGGCAACGTGTGATGAGTAGAAAATATTATTTGTTGCTTTTTTTTAACTCAAGCACCACAGGTGATGTTGTTTCTGGGGGTTCTTGGGGCAAATTGGTAATCAGCAAAGGCAGAGACTTGAGAGACAATACATCAACCAGCCCCATTCCTGAAACTGTGATAATTGCAAGACAATAGACCTTGGCTATTGTCTTCACTCTGGAACCCCATTTCATGAACAGGAAGCTGCACTAACGAGCAATAACAGTTAACAAATTGGCCCCCCAGCCAACAGCGGGGCTCACCGTTCAGGGTTCAGCTAAAACTAGATGAACGCTCATCAGCTGGCTACTGGGCATCCCACCCCCAGGGAGTCTGTAATCCGATTTTCTTGGCTTTAATTTTACCCTGCTGCCTGGAGGCAAGCCAAACAGAAAGCTACATCACCATTATTATTAATACCATCACAATCCTTCCTCTTCCTCTCCACCAGTCAAGCTGTCCTCCTCCCTCAACCTGAAGAAGCCACGAGGAGTGGGTTTTTCTTGCGGTTGCCAGGCAATATCAAATCCATGAAGAGCTGTTCACTAAAGTGTCAATTTGACATCAAAGAGTCTTGTTGGGAAACTGGGGAGCTGGGGCACAATACAGCATTTGATGAACAGAGGTGCTGTTTGCTTGCGGTACAATGGACTGTGGAGAAAACGCGAGGCAGAGGCAGTCTTCTGAAAATTGCATATCAAGAACTGAAGCTGTGAAATGGTTGAGAACATGAAGCGCTGGTCACCAGAGATGGGAAAAATTTAAACACCACTGAGGGTGGAAAAGAAATGTTTTCCTCCTGCACAGAAATCCAAGTTTTACACAGAAAACATGTCCGTCTGCAATTTAATGACCACCTCTCTGCCATACACTCCATGACTCGTGAAGGTTAAGATGCTCATCGGTCAACCAAACAGTCTTTCTCATCATCTGTGAAGCGATCTGGTACAGCAGCCTCTGTCCATGGACCAGCAGAACCTCTTGATGGGACTTGCAGATTGATGAATGATGTTTAACAGGGACATCTTATGCATAATCCTCTTTTTTTAAGCTGGTAAATGCATTTTGTTGTGTATTTGGAGTTTCTAGGTGTGCAGAAAATTTGAATTTAGTCTCTCCCTGTGAGGCATAGATATCTTTATATTCTGTTTGGGCCATATTATTCATCCTGTTCAGTTTTCTCTATTCTTTATGACATTTTCTGAACTATTACATCACAGTATTTACGACAGAAATGCCAAATAAGGTCTGGACTTATTACAATTTCATTATTAATTCTTCCTTTGCTCCGCATCAGATGCTGGCTCCAACATAAGGCTGGGTGGACAAGTTTTCCATTGATGACATCAAAAGTTTCTCTGCAGTATTATGGTCATAAAACCCTCTATAAAACTAGAATGGACCAGTCTGGAAGTGGGGTGTGAAGAGTCTTGTTTGGACTTAAAGAGACAGCATCAAAACGAGTTACTCTTGGGCACACCACAGAAAATTGGTGAAAGAGGGGCTTCTGGAGTTACAATAAGGAGGAAATCAGACCGCAGTTACACGTTATATAGACCCCAACGGAAGGATTTGAATGTGAAAAAAGAAGAATTTAAAAGCATTATGCATCTCCTATAAATGCACATACCATTGTAAAAAAATGTCCATACATATTTTTGAAGCTTTTTACAGAGTGACAATGTAAATGTATTTAATACTGTATTTTAGGTGCAATCTATCAGCAATTGCATTTATTAAACCCATTTAGTTTCAACAAGGCAAGGCTCTAGGAGTTGTAAAATGCGTCTTCCTATTTATCCTTGGATACCAGAAAATAAGACAAGGAAAGGGAAAAAAATGCAATACTTTATATTTATTTAGTATTTTATAGAAAATGAAAGGAACTATTAGGTCTGTATTTCACATTGACAGCGACTCTGTCTGTTTCCTATGTCCTCCCGACTTCGTGGCCACAATTTTTCCTTCCTGCTATCGTTTATCATCTTGCCCTTTTCCTGCTTGTGTTGAAACAGCCCCTGAGTTGTGTGTTCACTCTTTCAGTCGACAAGCCAGCCCCGATGTGCTGGGTGCTTTTTTTTCACATTCCTTTAACTAATAAAGCTTCCCGTTTGCTTTCCCCCTGCCAGACTTGTGCACTAAAATGTGCATCCAGACATTACACAGAGCAACAAAAGCAAAAGTGATTGAGTTCCTCTAAGTGCGGACGTTAAGATCAACAGTACAAATAGACTTTCTATTGATTTCTTGCCTTGGAAATTTTACGACAAACCAATATAGAGAAAGTAAAAGTTGTACTACGTCATGTGTTTCAACTGGCTACAGTGTTGTGGTATTTGATAGGTCTTGGTCTTGAGACAATTTTTTTTTTGTTCTTGATCTTGCCCTCCCTTGGTCTTGGTCTCGATTTGGTCTCAACCCCTAAAAGTTTTGGTCTTGTCTCGGTCTTGAGACACTCTGGTCTTGGTTACACCAACAAGCTGACATGACATTTGCTAAACGTTTAAAAACTATATTATTTGTTTTTTTCTTTACCATCAGTATTTACATTCTGCTCCAATATGAGAGAAGTTATTAGCAGCAGTTTGATGAGAGAAAGCTCATCTTAGTGCCTGACATTTAACATAAACATGTATGTCTGGTCCAAAAGATCCCAGTTTGTAGAATAGGCATTGGCATTCCAGCACTTGTATGTGCATATGGTTACCCTGACAACAAAAAAATATTTTAATAAAACCGAAGATTTAATAAAAGGGAGCTATTGGTGTGATAACTTGTCTGTGATGATGTCTGTCTGGAATATCAAATGATCCCATCGTGTTGAATGCATAAACACCTTTATTAGACCAGCTCTGACACACCAGGTGGGTGGAAATCGCTTTGCTCTGAGCGCTGAAGACTAAAATCCCATTCACATGAGCAACGCATCATGGGGATCTGAGAAGGGGTTTGTGATTTGATGTGTGGCTTAGATCTGATCGCACACTGATACTATAAAGCAAACACATCTCCTGGGCATCAATACGACCTGATTTGGGAATAATTAAATGAGGGGCTTTTATGAATGAATCATCGTGGCAGCCGGGGTCTCTCCTGACAGCTTTGACAGGAAGTGGTCCGGCATGCATGTACAAACGCTCAAGCCGGTGCTTCAAAGTCAGACTGCAGGAAGCCGTCCAAAACATCTTTCTCAATGACAATAAATTATTAAAAGTGTGAATCTTTAATTCATGTGGGAACATGATCATGACTAAAAATAGCACGTTTGGCTGAACTGCATGATCACTTTTGTACTGTTGCTTTTAAAAGTAAACAACATATTGACTGACTAATTTGTGGTGTTAAATCTGCTAACGTAATGTGACTGAGGCTTTTTTATTTATTTAACAACTTAAATTACCCTATTTTCTGGAGTCTGGCCTGACACCTTTTTTCCAATGTTCGGGGAGTCCTGCGATTTATAATCTGAAGTGACTTTTAGTCCACAAAATACGGTAGTTGATGTTGAACCAGAACAGATTGTGGTCCTGTGATTGGAATGTTCATCTTAAAGTTGGAATGAATGAATGAATGAATGAATGAATGAATGAATGAATGAATGAATGAATGAATGAATGAATGAATGAATGAATGAATGAATGAGAACAGTGTGCAATTAAAACAGAAACATAAAAACATTTGATGCATTGCACCAGATTTAGCCTAGGGCTAATTTACATCTGTAGTCCTCCAGATAATAAAAACAAACAACATCTAACAGTAATAAAAATAAGAAAACAAAGTAACAGGAAGATAAAAATAATATAAAATAAAACTTTTTTGCAATTAATAGTAAAAATACATAAACACCCCACCACACTTTCCAAACACAGTTAAAAAGTTACATCACTAAACATCCAATAAAAAATTTGTGCTTGCAGTATTAAGAAGATTTGAGATATTCCTTATGATCACCCCAGAAACCAACCAAAGAACTGCAAATCTTCACATCCCCACCTGAAAAAAAACGTTTGACACATTGCACCCAATACAGCGATGGGCAATCCGACATCTGCGTTTCCACCAGACAACAAACATCACTGATAAGCAATAAAAACGTCCAAAATAAATGAATAAAAAAATACATACTGAACAAATGTAATCATGCCCACCTCCACCCCACCATTCAACTCCCCCCACACCAGAAGCAAACTCTAAAATTGATTACCCAGTGCAATTCAATGATTGCAATACTGAGTAGATTTAAGATATTTTTAAGATTATTTTTAAAACTTATAAAAGAACTACATGTTTTTACATGTAGGAAGGAAAAATCATTATGACAAGCTACAACATGTTACAAATTAAACATTTATTACTTTGCAATTAATTTAACATACTACAAAGTTTATTTAGTTTAGTTTATTTATATAGTTGATGGTACAATGC
>NW_013952631.1:127940-129290 GCF_001266775.1 Austrofundulus limnaeus
AATAAAACCTTGGAGTGACAAATTAAGTGTAAAGTAAGAGTATTGCATTGCTTATTAGAAATACATCATGTGTAAACCAGGTGTGGCTATAGTGGGAAAACTGAATGTTACATCAGCTTAACACATGTAAGAGCTGTGACCTTTTCAGACAGGAAATGTTCAACTTGATGCATGAGGTTGGAAGTGTGAAGGAGGTATGAGCGGAGCACTGAGTGAAAGACAAGACATCCTCACCGCCCTCTCTATGTGCCTGCCTGTTTCATATTCATTCAACCCCAGGCAGAGTGTATGGTTCACTCCAACTGCTGCCACAAAAATACTCACAAACACATCACTGTGACCCTAACAGCACCCGTGTAGCAGCACACCCTCAGGACATCCTGTGCTGCTGCGGCTGCACCTGCCTCCCACCAGTTTGAGGGAATTAAGGGTGAAATGGTGTTGATGCTTGTTAAATTTACCCCTGCCCTGTGAGGAACAGTAGCATTCCCAGATGGATGCACAAACAATCAAGTATAACTAAAGTCGGCTGATAAGAATGCTGTATATCTTTTGATCTAACAAAGACAAAGAACCAGGGGTCAGCCTCCTCTTGCCTGGGATTTATAATGATATCTGAGGCTGCATGCAGTCCCTGTGTGTACTGAAGACAAACTCTTCATTTTTGTTCCTTTACAATTCAAAGCAAAACTGTGAAATAATACAATAAAATGTAATACAGTAGGCCTATAATATAATATTGATACCATCAGGGACGGCTGGTATAAGCAGACTAGTAGGATTAAGCCCTTGCTGGTGTACATAATAAAAATGTTCAAATAGCTAACAAACAAATTAAAAATATTGTTTCACATTTTGTCAAATTTACAACAAAACTGGTGCCAAAAAGCCTCAAGAAAATCCCAGAGTCGCTCCAAAGGGCCAACTTTTCGCAGTCGCCTTTATTTAATGTCTTTCATAGTACAGAATTATTGGCTGATATGATGGAGATTAACTTAAACAAGATTATTTTTTTCAATTTTCTCACCCTTAATGTGTTGGTCTGGAACTGAAGCGAAGAGGTTTGATGCAAATAGACCAAAATATGTTGAAATCCAGCAAAAGAAAAAGCAGTAAACCAAACTTTTTCAGAAAATGGACTGGCTAATGGCAAGTGTAGCTAACAAATCATTTTTCTGCAATTCATTGAAATTCCATGTATTGCGATACTATATGTAATTGAATGCATCGAGGTACAATGCAATGTGTGCTTATAGGGTTTCCTCTGAAAACTTTCTAAGCCTGGCGGTAGGGCCGCTAGGGAGGGAGTGGTATTAAAAACAATATTGTTTTTATATATATATATATATA
>NW_013952631.1:129315-142088 GCF_001266775.1 Austrofundulus limnaeus
TATATATATAATAAAAACAATATTGTTTTTAATGCCGGGGGTGTCAGGTATTTGTAGCGGCTCTGAACAAACAAAAGTCGTTTCATGTGGTCATGGGGGTAACTAAAGTCTGGCAGACTGCCAGGCCTATAATACACTAGGGAAAACTGTGGCTTACATAATCCACTTTGTTGTCCCATTGGGGAAATTTGTTTAGGGATCAGTCTTGTCCCAATTATTACCTTAGCAAAAAAAAAAATCCACAGACAGGCTAATAATGCATCAATTTTACACTAAACAAACATAATCCACTACAAAATTATATTGAACATTTCCATAAGACAAAAAAAACGTATGTGAAAAACAGTAGACATATTTTTTGCAGGTCCAAGAGACGGCAAAAAACTTTGTTTAGAGACACTATGTAAAATTTTGACTGAGTTGTGAAGAGAGTTTTGAAAACAATTTGGCCTGCCTTCAGGGACTCTGCACTATGCGCCTGAAGGCAAGAGCTCACACTCTGAATAAAATATGTGCGACAGGTCAGACATTTGATACCAACATTTGACAATAACAAGACTTAGAAAAATCGATAGTACCTAAGTCTAAAAAACACAAGGTCGATTTCAAATCAAAACAATTACTAGTTTGTATATACTGTAGTTGTTTAAGAAAGATAGAGGTGTAGCTAAAACTGAACAATAGTAACTTGTATCACCCCAACCAGCTGTATACACCTGCAATATATAGATATACTAAACTATATATTTATATTTCACATATAAACTTAACTTTTCTGGGTGTGATTTTTACAAAGTGCACTAAGTAACAAATTAACAGCATTATTTGTCACAGTGGCTCAAGGTGGCAATTCTCATTGATGGCAGCGAATACGTACAACAGGCAGGTCATTGATTTCTCTCTTTGAGCACTGCTGGCTGAAGACTCATCAATACACCTTTGATTGTGGATGAGAGTTTTGTGCTCTTGAAGAGAAAGCAGCAATCTATAGAAACAATCAGCTCAGAGGGTGAGCAGGTTATAGCCTCCATACAAACTTGTTCTGCTTTGTCTGTTAACTCTTATGCTGATTCTAGCATTAAGAAAAAAAACAAATCTGCAACCTGTCTTTGTGTCCTATCACGTGTCTTTGGAGGCAATGTCACCCCGTCTTTTTATCTAATTGTAGGAACACAATAGGATGAGCCTAGTGTTTTGTTTTTTGGACAATGTCTTATTGAGACAAAGTCATTTAAAGCTCATGCAGTCGTTTTTGACCAGCACCTTTAGGATAGAGGTCAAAATGTAGTAATAAATCAGAGGTGCATACTACAAAATGTGAACTAAATATAGTTTATATTACAGAATAGATTGAATAACTCAACTTGAAGTGAAATAAATATGAATCTACAGCTCTGTAAAACTCCACTGAGACATCAGTGATATTGAGGTTGTTGTTCAACTTTTGCTGCCACCATAAACTTCCATTAAACCTTCAATTAAACTGACTTCATGCCCTCTGCCTGTCAACCACCAAGTGAGCACCAAATGGGATTTTAACATTACATTTAGACACAACCCCTATTTAGTCATGGACATTTCCAGTTAATTTTAGACCACTTTCAGTCCAAGCATCATCTTTTCATCCATTTTCTGAAACTGCTCTGTCCTGTTCAGGTTTATAAGAGGATTAAAAACTACAGTTGTCAGTGAGCAAGAAGTGAGGTACTTTTTGAATAGGTTGCCAGGGCAAAATTTTTATTTTTGTATGTATAAAAAATGAAAAGCAAAATGGCCAGCTTTTGGTAATCATGCTGATATGTCAAATAGCAGGAACTAAAAGTTCAGCACAGATTTTCGGTTTAAAAAGTGTCTATTACGTTGGTTCTTTTCCCCAGTAGCATTCCAGTGGCTGGGAATGCTGGCAAAGCCTATGTTAAAATCATAATGACTTTGCTGCTTTGTGATTTGAAACACAGTATACAGTGGTTTGCAAAAGTATTCATACCCCTTGAACTTTTCCATATTTTGTCACATTACAACCACAAACATAAATATATTTCACTGGAATTTAATGTGAAAGACCAACACAAAGTGGTATACAATTGTGAAGTGGAAGCAAAATTTTACATGAATCAAAACATTTTTTACAAATAAAAAACTGAAAAGTGCGACGTGCAAAAGTATTCAGCCCCCTTTTCCCTGAGTGCAACCAATTGCATTCAGAAGTTGCCTGATGACTGCTAATGACTCAAAAGGGTCCACCTGTGTGTAATCTAATCTCACTACAAATACAGCTGCTCCGTGACGGCCTCAGATGTTGGTTAAGAGAATATTGGGGAGCAAACAGCATCATGAAGTCCAAAGAACACACCAGACAGGTTAGGAATATGGTTTTGGAGAAGTTTAAAGCAGGCTTAGGTTATAAAAAGATTTCCCAAGCTTTGAACATCTCACGGAGCACTGTTCAATCCATCATCCGGAAATGGAAAGAGTATGGCACCACAGTAAACCTGCCAAGACAAGGCCGTCCACCTAAACTTACAGGCCGAACAAGGAGATCACTGATCAGAGAGGCAGCCAAGAGGCCCATGGTGACTCTGGATGAAATGCAGAGAGCCACAGCTCAGGTGGGGGAAACTGTCCACAGGACAACAATTAGTCATGCACTACACAAATGTGGTCTTTATGGAAGAGTGGCAAGGAGAAAGCCATTGTTAAAAGAAAACCATAAGAAGTCCCGTTTGCAGTTTGCCAGAAGCCATGTTGAGGACACAGCAAACATGTGGAAGAAGGTGCTTTGGTCAGACGAGACCAAAATTGAACTTTTTGGCCACAATGCAAAACGCTATGTGTGGCGGAGAAAGAACACTGCACATCACTCTGAAAACACCATCCCCACTGTCAAATATGGTGGTGGCAGCATCATGCTCTGGGGGTGCTTCTCTTCAGCAGGGACCGGGAAGTTGGTCAAAGTTGATGGGAAGATGGATGGAGCCAAATACAGGGCAATCTTGGAAGAAAACCTGTTGGAGTCAGCAAAAGATTTGAGACTGGGGCGGAGGTTCACCTTCCAGCAGGACAACGACCCTAAACATAAAGCCAAAGCTACAATGGAGTGGTTTAAAAAAAAGAATATTCATGTGTTAGAATGGCCCAGTCAAAGTCCAGACCTAAACCCAATTGAGAATTTGTGGCAAGATCTCAAAACTGCTCTTCACAAACGCTCTCCATCCAATCTGACTGAGCTTGAGCTGTTTTGCAAGGAGGAATGGGCAAGAATTGCAGTCACTAGATGTGCAAAGCTGGTGGAGACATACCCTAAAAGACTTGCAGCTGTAATTGCAGCAAAAGGTGGCTCCACAAAGTATTGACTCAGGGGGGCTGAATAATTTTGCACATCGCACTTTTCAGTTTTTTATTTGTAAAAAATGTTTTGATTCATGTAAAATTTTGCTTCCACTTCACAATTGTATACCACTTTGTGTTGGTCTTTCACATTAAATTCCAGTGAAATATATTTATGTTTGTGGTTGTAATGTGACAAAATATGGAAAAGTTCAAGGGGTATGAATACTTTTGCAAACCACTGTATATTGTGGAGATATTTTTGTTCAAAACCATTTTTTTGTTGTAGATAAAATATCTACTAAATTATGCCATTTTAACACTTTTAATGTTTCATACAAAATGCTATAATATCATCTATAAAAGGGGTGAAACAATACATTGATCCACATCAATATATTGATAAAGTGATTGATTCAATTACATAAAGGCGAAAAAACACATTGATCCATTTTGTCATCGTATGGCTGTCTGAATGATTGTTAGATAGGCATATGATATTGCATCATGTTGATCTGTGAATTGAATAGAATCAAAATTGTATCACGACAGACTGTGATTTCAAACGTCATATTGTCATCCAAACAAATTGATGAATTGTATTGTGATAAAACTGTTGATTTACACTCCTAGAACTCCACAGGCTTTGTGCTGTCAACCAGATGCTTCTAACTGTTGTGGTATTTGCATTTTGTAAACTTATGAAAATTAAAAAAACATCTATGTTGAAGATGGAATTAAAAATAAAATAACTGGAAGCCTCTTTTAGTCATGCACATACTGTAATGCTAACTTTTATTAGTAATTTAGACAAAATAAATTCACAAGTTGTCTAAAACATTATAGTGTGACAGGATCTTTAGTTCTTTAAGTTTGTTTGCATGTATTCCTTTCATGGTTATTTTGTGGTGTTTTATCATCCTGGGGTTCCAGTATTTTGACTTCTCTAACTGATGGTTTTGTGAGTTGGGTTCATCTCTGTGATATTGTTTTTTTTTTCTTCAGATCTTGATTAGGCTGTGTTTTTCCTCAGTCAGTTCTCTCCTCTGTCCTGTCATGCCCACTCTCACCTGCGCCTCGTTTCATCATTGCAGCAGTTGATTGTTGTCTGCTTTGTCACTTCAGATATAACTACTCAGCGTTGGTCTGGAAATCAGTAAAGCATTATGCATTTTACAAATGAATTGGTGTTCCTGTGACTCACTGTGTCTCCTTGGGTTATTTCCTCTGAGCTTGCCATGTTGGTTTTTGCTTTCTTTAGAATAAATATAGTTCTGGTGTCTTGAGGTCCTCAATTTCAGTTTGCATTCCTGGGTCGTATCCACCTGTCACTGTGATAAAAACATGGTATGGGGGTGGTTGAATAATTAAAAATTAAAAAGGTTGACATTTTACACAATTTAAGAAGTACTTTCAGTGCACATCGTTAACATTAGCAACATGAGATTGCCATGGCTAACCATGTGCATGTTTATGTTCAGGAAGATGCAAGAACTTTGAAGTGATGTTCTGTCAATAGTTATCAATAGAAAGCACATAATCAACATTTTTTTTATTATTTTTCAGACTTATAAGTGATCTTATTCTCAAAAAACGGCATGCCAGCATGAAAAAAAAGCTACATTAACTACAATACTACAACTACTGATGATGTTTTCTGTAAAGCTTCTAAATTGTAAAAAAATAAAATAAAATAAAAGTAAAATAAAATAATTAAAACTTTATCTCATATTGTTGTGTGTGCTGCAAAGGATTGTTTGTGTCTAGGTGTGTTTGTGTGTCTTTTATTCAAATGAGTGTGTCTGCATCCACTGTGTTTTTTATGACTTTTTTTGTTTGTGGCAGCAGAATCAAGATTTGAAGGTTACACAATAATAAAACTGTTTAATAATTCTAACAATAATTCAGAGGAGGTTTTATTAAGACCTTTTGCTGTTATTGTATTTTCCTTTTTGCTTTTCACAGCCACATTTGTGTTACAGCAGGACAACTTTGGTTTTAGTATTTGCAAAATCAAACATTTCATTTCTGAGAATGTGTTGAAAAAAAAAGGGACACTGAAAGCATCATATTAATTTGTGCTTACTCTTGGAAGTGCCCTCCACCACCCGTGCCCTTTATGTACGCTCTCATTTCCCTCATGATGTGTGTTCATCTTAATCCTTCGAGTACATCTTCTCGCCTGATATGTGCACAAACATACCTTTGTTTCCTATATGTTCTTTTTCTTTTCCTTCTTGATGCGTCTATTTCTTGCAGTGGCAGATGGGATAAAGTCATCAGCGTGTCTGAGGATCAGCTTAAAACCTTCACCTGCGCCGCGGTGTTCCGGAAGAGAAAATGGACCTGGATCCAGCGGTAATAACAGACCTTGCAGATGGATAGTATGCTTATTTTTCAGCGCACAGATTAGTCTGGAATTATGATGATACCCAGGGGGCAAGAATCTTATTTTCTGTAGTCCTGATAAGAAAACAAGAACAGACTGCAACCAAATGGGAAGAGCGAGGCACAGGGAGATGTGTGTGATTTAACATGCTGTGCTGCATGCTGCTGTGTTGGCACGTCACTTCAGAGGACTGAGTCTGATATCGTTTGATGGGTGATGCTTAAGTGTTGGCTGCGACAAAAAACATCTCCTGTAGTTTCCATTCCTGCTCCCTAAAGCCATGTTTAGCTGTAGGTGTTAAATTGTAAACATTGGGTGTCAAACTCAATTACATCAGGGGGCCAAAATAAAAAGTTTTGAGCTGGGGGGGCTATCACAGTCAGGATTTGTTGAGAAAAGATATTGATCGTGATTTAAGATGTAATGCTGAATTATTTATCAAAAGAAAATATTACTTCCACTTTTTCTAAGATACATTTTCTATAACTGATCCATCCATCCACCAATCCATCTTCTTGACCTCCATGTTGTGGGGAGCTGGTGCCTGTCTTCAGCATGCACTATGCAAGAGACAGGCTCATTGATGCTCATCCATTTTAAATACCAATATAAACAAAGGTCTAGCATTTTCTAGAGGAATGCATATCACCTGCTGCCTCTGCTGCCAGCGTTACAGACTAAAATGATCTAACATTAACTGGAGAGTTGCTGCTGTTTTGCACAATCTCATGCTGAGCATGTGTTGTGAATGATTCTCGCTACTACCACGTCACATTTTAGCAAAACGTCTAAAAAGCTGAGTTGTAGTAAATTTATTGACTAAAACTGATTAGCTGTGACATCTGAATTGGACTACCTTCAAACAATCAGTTTTAGATGTGTATCCTCTGCTTATAGAAGTTATCGTAATTTAGGTAGGGTAAAAAATAATTATGTACGGAACGGGAACTTAAGATTGTGACAACAACATACTAAGGCTGTATAATTGCTGCTTACTTCCTCTATCCAAGCCGGCACACTTTTTTTTTCTTTATTTGTCTTTTTCTGGCTTCATAAAATATTTGTTTTCACACCCCAACCACTTGTGAAGTTCACAAAATTTACAGAGGAAAATAAAAACAATTTACAGACAGAAGCGTCTGTTAAACTCAACGATCTGCATGGTGTCCTGAGGAGTCGCCAAATTAAAGAAGGCATCAGAAAACTGAACAAGGCTTCCTTGCAACGCCCTTCTAGCTAACTCCAAATATTACTTCCTACAAGTTTCATTAATATCCATGCAGTTGAAGAAATTTTGTAACCGATTAATTGAATATTAGATTCAGTTTTGTATTTTATACTTTCTGATCATTTCAGTCTGTAAGGTTGAAGCTGACAAAGAGTTGGTGTGTTATCATGTGTTCTCTCTCTTAGCCTAAACAAAACTGAGTGACGTTCTGACGTCTGACGTAAAAGGTAACACCTCTGGGGTGTAACCAGGAAGGGATGAACATTATAAGCTCAATTCATTATTATAGTAAAAATAAGTTGTCAGTGTTTTGCAGAGTGTCTGCTAAGAGCAGAGCTCCCGTGTTTGTTTTGGTTTGGCCCAAGGTTGTACGCTGAGGCCTGTGTGCTGAGTGCTGTATGAACCTGATTGGAGTCAGAGGACTGAAAATAAAGTTTTTAACAAGAAATCCAGCTGAATCCTGTTTATTCGGACATACCATATTAAAACACGTATTTCTTACACAGTGGTTCATGAGATATTTTGCTAACAGACAGACAGACAAACAAACATGCTCAGGCTCTTGCCTGCATTTTACATTTTCGTCCTTTCACTGAGGTTTTATTGATAAAAAATTGTAAAGGATTAAAGCCATAAGAATTTAAGCTGAGTAGGAGGACTTGAGGTCTTTTGTTTTACTTTTTCATAAAAAGTAATATAAAAAATAAATTAAAAGAAATCTTGTGTTTCCTTTCAACACTGAAACAAGCAAAACAGCTAGAAAAAAGACCCTTTGAAATTATTTAACATTTTTTCACATAATTTCACATTAAAAGTGTTTTTTCTTCTAATTTCAATATGACCAACATTCCTTCCCTAATAGTCTTTTTTTTTTTGTATGGCCAAGTGTTATATGAGAAATAATGCATTATTACGGCTTTTTATTTAAGCTTTAAATAAAATAAGAAGAATGTGTGCTAAACAAATGTAGGAATTTGTTGTATAACGTGTTTGTGCTTTAAAAGATATGTCAACTTTGTAAAATGTGATGTTTTTAAAATGTTGGTTTGTGTGGAAACCGTCATGATTTTCTGCCAGGATTTATTTGCTGAAGTTATTTTTATTGTTCATCCTTCTTAGGAATTTTTCAACAGAAAAAAAAATTAAGAAATGAAACTTACAAACCAATACAATCTTTGATTGTTTGCTTCCTTGTTTCTGGCAGCATAAAAAAAGGTAAAAAAAATAAAAGGTAAGAAAAAATGTAAAAATCCCTCTTGGATTAAACGTCTGAACATGAAGAGCCACAAACAGGCAGAGCCGAGCCCTCACTGTCACCGTTTGTTACTCCAGCACTCTTTATTCCAAAGGAGAGCCATTGATTTTCTAGTTACAATCAACACCAAATTATTGAATGCTGGTTGATAAAGTGTTGGGGTCTGCAGGCACTTCTCCAGAGTGGGCTTTCTCAAGCCTGTCATGTCACCATAGCAACCTCAGCTGTTTCACAGAGCTTATGACAGACCTCTCTATGGCAAAAACTTGTCTTAAAAACAAGAACAGCTCGACTAGAAGGGGTGCAAGATGTCCTCCTACAAGAACACTGAAAGCCCAATCCCTTTCAGAAAACACTTCAGTTCATATCTGGACTGTTTTAGCAACAAAACTATTTTTTTGTTACCATTGTGTTAATTAAACAAATGATAAAGCCTGAGATGAGAGGACGTTAGGCAGAGATCAAGAATGAAGATGATCTGTCAGCTTGGCTGAAGGAACACAAGGATGCAAAAGTGCACGTGGATAACAGGTTTCAAAATAAACTTGGTTTTAGACTGAGACCCTTAATCCTTACTTTTAAATGACTCAAATCGGGGAAAATAAAACAAAACAAACAAACAAACAAAAAAACAACTTTTAGTACACTTCTAGAGAGCATTATTTATTGAAATTACTGTGGCAGATATTTAATGCAGGCTGGACCAGAAGTGCTACAACTAGCTGCCGGTGCCACTTTTATGGTTGCAAAGTACAACAGATTTCTGTGTATTTTAAAAATTTTTGTGCCATTCAACTGGCTGGATGTGGCCTGTACAGTAGGTGACTTCAGTCCAGCCTGCCAGTGATCACACCCCCCCCCCCCCMCACACACACACACACACAAATTTTCTTCTTCCATTACTGGGCAACTAACCTTCCCCATGCCAACCCCACGTCACCCTCCATCTCTGGCCTCTGGGCTGTTGGCTTTGAGTAACTGTGGCCCCCCTGAGCAATTTAAGTGAATAGCCCTGATGCACTTGTTAATATATTACTGTATCTCTTAGCCCAGCTCAAACTATAAAGCTCATAGTTACAGTCGGAATTATTATTATTTTTTAAATGAGTTGTGCAAAGACCATTATACAACAGGCAAAATATTAATTGCCAGTAATGCCTTACTTTAAGAAAAAAAAACATCTATTGGATGAACAAACTACGGTCAAGAAGCACTAGAATCAAACCTCTGAATCCACACTGTTGGCAAACAAAACACTGCATAACCTGATAAGGTCGTACTTCTTTGTATCAGTCATCTAATGAGATTTTACCTCATAGATGTAGTGTTTCATTGATTTGTGTGTTATGCTTGAAGGACCTCAAATAGCCACAGGGCATCGTGCCCACTCATGTGAGACAGTAAATCTACCGTATCATAGGATGTAACAGCCTCATGCCATTATGCTTGTTGTCCAATAGGACATCATCCAGACATAAGTGGTCTTTGTGCAGATATTGCACTATACCTGAAGTAGATGAGTGACCTCGCTGTGTAGGCACACAAAAGGCAATAACTAACTGTGTGCGGGGGGAGTGTGTGCAAGCGGGGGTTCATAAAAAACTCAAAGTTGCCCTCTGATCGCCTTTACTTGTCATTGAATGGAGTCTATCTCAAGGTTTTGGGTCAACACAGGTCAATGTCTCCCCTGCTTGCTTTGGTGAGAAGAAGGTCAGGGTGCGCTCTCCTGCCAAGACACTGTTAACACACTGGAGATAAATTAGCAACCCTCTCTTGAAACCCTCTGAGAATAGTTTCCACCTCGCAGCACACAGCAGATTAAACCAAAGGTGAGCAATATTCACAAATCAGCCAATGGTTATGAGGAAAAAGGAAACACATTGTGTCTTACCCCAGTAAGCTGAAAGCACAGTCTGTTTCTCAAAACCTTTTGCCCACAGGATGGGCTGTTAAAATCTACGTTCATTATTTCACTACTCAAAACAATAATTAATTCCAAATCATACTGATGATAAATACAGGCACTGGTGTTCACTTTTATACTTTTAAAATATCATGCTAACCCTAAACAAAATATAAAACATTTTGTTAAGTATTATATTTCATGACTAAGTTTGTTCAAAGTTTGAATTAACAAAAGAAATTTTAAATTCAAATATGTTTAAAAATATCAGATTTTTTCACACATAGAAATCAGCAGATATTAAGACACATAGACATAGACAAAAAAATGCAATGGTACTAAATATAAAAATAAAACATGATGACCTTAAGATAATATTAATAATAAAAGCTCAGTAGTAGTTTGATGGCCTTGTTCTCCACAGGATCTTTTTAAAGAAGTAGCCATTAAATTATTTAAAATGCTGCACACAAAACTCTAGGATAGTGTGACCACTTTCACTTCACATTTTACATTACATCACTTTTTTCAGGCCCAATTTTTTTATTAAACAATGACCAGGACATAACCCTCCAATCAGTGAGCAGCAGTAGCTGACATCAAACTGGGCCGAGTAGCCTGGCCTGATTGGAACCACAGCTCTTGAGGTTCCAGAAATCGGGGTGGACCTGAGCCAGAAGGGCCAGTGCAAAATCATTGAACCCGGGTTTGAAACCCGGCAGTGCTAGGCCAGGTCTGGTTGGGCCGTGCAGTGCAAAAATACCTATCGAGTCCCTGAGTAAGGACTCCCCCAGCCACCCAAGATGGCAGCCCTCTGCTGTGGTAACTTGGTGTCAGTAGTTAAGTCAGGAATGGGCATCCGGTGTGAAAATAATTACCAAATCTTCATGCAAGTTAGCTTGCTGTGCAGCCAAAGGAAAAAAAGAAAAAGAGAAAAAGCATCTGAATTCTGTGCCATGTTCTATATATTTTTTATATATAACTCAGGTTGTCTGAAATGATACAAGGGAAAATATCCAAAGGATCTGCATCCATCAGTTTTAGACTGCAAGCTTAACCACTGATAAGAATCCTTATTATGTGGAACGTTTGAGATAAATCCAAGACTCAAGCTTTAAAAAGTGAAAATGACAATTTCCTCTCTGATTCAGTTGAGAAACAACCTAAACATCGAAACCATGCTCAGCTCCTCACATTATGAGACTACTTGAGCTGACTGTGTATTTAAATCCTCATTGTGGAGCTGACCTCAGAGCGTCTCTGCCAAATCCTTTGCAGCAGGAGCTTTGCCATCAGCCATTTTGTGGACTAATTGCCCGGC
The DNA here is from genome assembly GCF_001266775.1 of Austrofundulus limnaeus. Lineage (NCBI taxonomy): Eukaryota > Metazoa > Chordata > Actinopteri > Cyprinodontiformes > Rivulidae > Austrofundulus > Austrofundulus limnaeus. The sequence continues at coordinate 140,739 of NW_013952631.1, forward strand.
GCTGGAGCGGCGAGGTCAGCTCCAGCCAACACAGAAAGTCGGCTCGCACAGCAGCTACGACGCCACAACAGGCACAAGACGAATGCTTCAAACAGCAGGATGCATCACACCAGGAGTCTCCTTGAGATGTGCAAAATAAACTTTATCTGATGTCATTGCTCACAGTGTGATTTGTTGTTTCGATATAATCAAAGAGCTTATCTTTTCTTCTTTCCCTCAACACACTGGATGGTTCTGGAAGATAAATAGAAGTCAGATAGGTGGTTTGATAAAGAAGACAGATCAGCTGCGTGCTCTCTTTGATTTGGATATAATCTTTTTAGGTCAGATTCAATTTGTGATGCAGCTTGTGTTTCTCCACCTACACCACCAGCCTCTTGTCTTCCAACATTTTCAATCTCTTTTTGATTAGATGGATTAACTTGATGCTTTGACCATGAAACCAATCTGGTGACACAAGAGAGTTACTCAGACCCACCTCTGACATTAACATTTCCAGGAGATCACACAGGTATTGTCCTCCTCATTGACTCCTATTACTGGCACAGATCAGTCCATATTTACACCACAGTCCAGAGTGGTTCTACAGATTAAGTGACAGCCAATCACAGTTTTGTCTTAGTCTGGTCTTTTTTTAATTGAACTTAATGGCTGTCTGTTAAAGAGCGTATAGTCTGTGCCATCTTCATATAATAATATCATCTGACACCTCCATCACTCAGTGATACCCTGACTTTATATCACTGCTGATGACCCTTCCATTTATCTAATTAACTACAATCTACTAATCACAGAGGCTACACTCCCCGACCGGCATGTCACTGAGCACGAACAAAGGCTCATTAATGGAACTACCAACCATTAAAACTGAGAGGCAGGATATAGACATTTTTCAAGTCAATTTGGAATCATGAGCCCTGCGAAATGTGAACGTGCCTCCGAGATGCAATAGGTGCAGGTATGACGGCACAAAGCCAGATACACACAGTGTAAAAAAATAAATAAATAAATAAAAGACAGGGGTGTGTTGAAAATAGCTATAAATTGGTTGCAAAGTTTATCAAGAGCTGCAACCTGCAAAGTGAGAAAGGAAAGGAGGGCAGTTTTTTTTGTTTTCATAGAAAGAGGTGAGGAAAATCGATAGGCTGTACATTGGCTCATTGCCAACTTGCTGAAGGAAAAATGAGAAGATAAAAAAAGGTTTGAGTTGTGTTGGGTTTTTTTAACACTACACTTGAAGCCAAGGATATTACATCACAAATACAACAATGAGGTACAGTCGAGCAGCGCGCGCACGCATGCACACACGCACGCACACACACACACACACACACACACACACACACACAC
>NW_013952631.1:143678-147472 GCF_001266775.1 Austrofundulus limnaeus
GTGTGTGTGTGTGTGTGTGTGTGTGTGTGTGTGTTTTGTAAGGACACCTCAATAATGAGATGTACATCTCAAAGGGTTATCCTTGAAATAAATAAAAAAAAACTTGTATAAATTTGTTGAACATGGAACTGACAAATTTTTACCTAAAATGTAACATTACACATTTTTGGAGTATCAGTATACAGCATTGATATCATATAGGTATTGGTCCTGTGTATCAGGGCATTTTATACAAGTACTCACATCTGTAAAACGCTGGTATCATGTCCTATACTGATACCACTAGTATCTTCTTCAGTGCATTTATGTCACCAAAGCTATCCATTATAATATATTGTGCAGTCATAATAAATTGGAGAGCGTATTATTTGCAACTTTTGTTTTAAATTTTTAGATTGCTAAGTGGCTAAAACTGTTTCAGAAAATGTTTGCAATACTGAAATCACTATGTTGTTGTTTCTTACCAGCTATATTAGTTTTCACAGGTTCACTGTGATGATGCGTCTCGCCAAATCTGTGCTCAGGTTTTGTACAACTGCTGCTGCGCTGCAGCTAATAGATGGTCTAGTTTGTTTCAATGGGTGTTTTTCTTTTTATAAATCTAAATGACTTTTCAGACATTAAATCTACCCAGCACATCGCTGCCATGTGCTGACATATTGGTGTTGCAAAGCAGCACCTCACAGTTTAGTTTAAATCTTGCACTGACTCTGTGGAGCATCTGCAGCAAAACTATAATCATCAATCTTTTCGATGCAGAATTAGGCTATTAACTAGTTCCATGGTGCATTTCAGCTGATTCAGGTTGCGGTGCACAGATGTAATTAAAAACTTAAAGAGATAGTATGTTTTATGTTGAGTTTGGTGGAAAGGTTTTGGACATTAACTTACCTGTTTTAGACAGCTATTTGAGCAATCTCAGTTGTGAAGAGTCTAATTCCAACACAACTGACAAGCTAACAATAAGTCTGAGTGAAGGAATGTGCAGAGTGAATTCCTGCCATCTCAAAGCAAGTCCATTGTGTATTAAAGGAGGGGGTCTGTGTTTGTCTGTTAGCAAAATATCTCATGAACCAATGAACCAGTGAGTGGTTTTTAAAGAAACATACTATAACTTATACCATAACTAATATAGTTGGTGCTCCATCTACACTTTATTCAAATGTCTTGATGACATTAAGGCTTGGATGGCTTCCATTTTTATAAGTTTAATTATAAGAAAACTGGTTATTGTGTCAGTGTGCTTTGGAATATTCTGCCCCCCAACATTGGACAGACCTCTTCACTTCCTGTTTTAAAAATTGATTTTAAAAACACATCTGTTCTCACTGATTTTTAATCAAGTATAAGCTTTTTTAGTATTTGTATTTTTCTGTGTTCTATGTTCATTTCCTTCTGATGCTTCTAAATTAATTTGTTATTATATTTTTTAAGTTAATCTTTGCTGTTTTATTGTCCAGCACTTTGGGGACAAACCTGTTGTTTATAAATGTGCTTATAAAAAGTTGACTTGCCTTATTCTTGCAAAAATATTGACACTTCTGGCACAATTCTCTTATGATGCAGCTGCTGCTCGTGGTGTCTACACGTACAAATACCCATAGATTCATATATAAATATGTAATAACTTGTCAGACTGTTCAGAGTTATACTTTGATTCTAAGACCAGAGGCTCTTCACAGTAACTGACAATAGGTAAGATATTACATGTTCATAACCTTTTCAGAAAGCCAGCACATTATTTGAAATCATGACCACATTGATTTTTCTGCTTATTTTTATATTTAGACATTATCGCAGCTTTATTTTGTGTATTTCTTTTCCATTTCTAAATTTGGCAATATTATTCCTTTAAAATGGAATGATGGAGTTAGTTTTATTGTTGTGTGTTGTAAGTTACAAAGCTGTATTTCATAAAATCTGTTGCTGAGAGAGGGAGAATGACTAAACCAAGAATAGATAAATCTTTGGAGAATATACAGATTATTCTGAAGATGCTGTGCTTGCAGACTGTGTTGTTCAAATGTCACCCAACACCAACATTAAAATTTTAGTCCAAGATATGAGATGCATACAATTAAATTAGTCTTACTTTCCCAAATCTGAATCCCAATTATTCAGTCAGAGGGGCACTTTTGTTTATGCACAGTTGGGTAAGTGTGACACAGTGCAGCTCATATTATGAGCAAAATCGTAACCCAGAGCAGCTGCTCATGTCAGTAATGGGCATCAATAACCGGCGCCAGGCCTGTGGTTTGTAATTGTGTTGGAGGGGTCAGTGTGGGGTCAGCGGGGCATTCCCCCAGCCTGCCTAATGAAGGAAACACAACTCTCCCTCACACCAACACTCCACACAGTCGTCTCCAATCCCAGGCTCCATTGCCCATGTCAATCACTCCATCAGTGATAGATATGTTGGCTGGCAAAGCACTGCCAGAACGCCATTACAGTCCTCAGTATTTACAGAGACACCATACTTCAGCTAATGCAACAACTTTTCTTTGTTTACCTTATCAGTGATAGAGCCATAAAATAACCAGCTGGTTGTTTGTAAGTTAGACTGAATGTTGTGAAATGAATGAAAACATATCAGCAACATATTCAGCCTTTCAGTGAGGCTATTTTAATAAACAGAATAATTTAGTTGGTTCCTAGTTATGCTTCTTTTCTTCACCCACTTTGTCCTGTTCGGTGTCGTTAAGGATGGTGGAGCCTAACCCTGCATTTAATGAGAGAGAAGTTTTGCTAATCTGGACAGATGACCTATCGTGTGTGAGAGAGAACTGGAGAACGTAGGAACATGTGTCCTGCATGGCAAACAGTATCAATTTAATATGTCTAAAAAACATGTAAACTATTTAGTGTCTGTATACTATATATACGTATGGGTATATTTTAACTGTAAACCTGTAGACACCTTGATTTTTTTACTATTCAGGGTCATCCACTGAAAACCCTTCAGTAGTTGATGCTGTTGTATATACTAAATGTATGCATTCATGACAATTTTCTCAATTACAAATAATTAAATTAGGTCCAAACTTCACAACTACGAATGCCATTTTTGATGATATTTTTTTTAAAGATTTTAGATTTAAAGCAAAGTTTTAAAGAAAACCAGAGAAATACCTCTGCCATCCCAATACTTGATAATACCATCCATCGCTCCCGGGGTGAGAACCACGATTTTACTCAAAGATGTAGATTAAACTGAGTTGCAGAAAACTTTTGATTAAACAAAAACCATTGTGAATCGCAAAAAAAATACAAAATAAAAAATAAAATAAAAAAACGATACAATCAATCAATAAATACATAAATAAATAAATTAATTAAACTACAAGCACAGGACCAAACCACTGGGAACCAGAGACCCATTAACTGTTTGATCTCACAATGAACTTCAGGATTTGAAGTGTAAACTTGTATTTATGCTGCGAGGGGTGATTAGTAAGTAGAAACACCTGGGCTGATGAGCAGATGGAGTGCAGGTGTGAGGGCAGAGCTGAAATTGGGGATGACTGGGGTAAAAACAATTAACAATGTGGGAGGAATTAAGAGAAAGTCTATTGAACAACAAGAATAAATATGATATCCACAAACTGAAAACACAAAAAGCCCATGACCATGATATTTACCACGTCATAAAAAATAATGCACATTCTAAACTTGGCAAAAGATTTTCACGGAGCAAACGAAACATATATTTTCTGTGACACTGTTTACACTTTCATTTCAGAATGCACGAATACACTAAAATTAAGTTCCAATTTTCTTTTTACATAATATATATA
>NW_013952631.1:147577-149751 GCF_001266775.1 Austrofundulus limnaeus
GTTTTCTTCACAACAAAAGACATTTGCATGTGGATGTGGATCAAATGGAAATGTTTGCTTTGCTAAAATTTAATGTTAGTGTGAACAAGGCCTTTAGCAATGACAATCTGTTACCAGAAAATTAACCAAACAGAGTAAATGAAATGACAGCGAATTCAAAAATGTGTCATTATGTTTAGACACACATTTACCCTCAGGAACTCCACTGAACCGGTCCAACGATCTATTATACAATATTTATCACTAATGGCCTGTATAGGACAGAGGAGGACCAAGCGTGCCCATGGGATAGACAGACAGACGCCAAGGGCAAGTTCATCTTTGAACTCTTAACAGCGTATAGTGGTCTGATTGAATTAGACTGACTTCAGTAGCATCCATATTTGTACGTTAAAATATAAACCATGTTTTATTAAGCGTACATCTTGCTCATCCTTATCTGACCTGAAGATAAGAAGCTAAGAAACAATAAAGTCGTCATGCAGATCATTACGTGTTTGTTTCATCATAACTGAAAAAGAAATCAACTTTTAAAAAAATGGCGTTACATTTCTGTTTAGAGATAATGTTTGTTTGCTCCCATCTGAGACATCAATACAGAGAGAGTCTAGATGGATGTTAATTAAGAAAGAAAAAAGGAATGACTTCAGTTAGATGGAGAAAAAGCTACGCCTCCTTTTAAAAGTAGACATCTGAAAATGTTAGTCATTTACTCAGTGTTTGAGGAGCGAGAGACTAAAAACTGGAGCAGAGCAAACAAGAGAGGGAGGCAAACTGCAGGGAAGATGGAGAGAGTGAGAGTAAATGAAAGGCTAAGAAAGGGTGCGAAGGCGAGCGGGAGTCGGAGATGATGGAGGGGCAGGTTTGATTGTGAGGAGCTGAGTCGATATGGAGGTGACACAGTGTGATGGTCAATGAGAATTACATGGAATATTTCGAAGAAATATGTCCGAGCATGTCAGCAAGTAAACCAAGACATTAGCAGTGAGTTAAAATAACCTGTCCACTTATGAAGAGAGACTGCGCACCTGTTTTTTTTTATTCCAGATACTTTACTGGTGATTCCTCATAAATACGACCCGTACATATTTAGAAGCAGTCATACATTGCTTTGGATAATGCGATTTCAGAAATTAGATTGGAATTGTTGACCGTCTTATAAAGATGGATTGTTCTGTCAATACTCTATGGCTGGCTGGTGTTAGCTCGACATGCGGTATACAACTTTCCATAGCCCAGCAAAAAATGCTGTTTAACGCTTCTCTGGGAATGTATGGCTGCTGCTGTTTCCATTATCCATTTAACAGCTTCTAACTGGAGGATTTATTTATGTGAATTAACTCTTGTATAACATGACTGTATCATGGATCATAAAGTTTCAGTCAATACAGCATGGGGACACTGTGGTTTTTAGGGGGGAAACACTAAGCTGGCTCTTACTTTTCGTGTATGTTCATTTGATGGCAGCACCAGCTCAGGCAGTGGCAGAACTTTATCTGATTCCTCGTTCATCTAAAATGTTCCCTTAACATCCCACAGTAGCCATTTGCTCATCAGCCTATTACTTTCAATAGGCGTCAGAGTAATTGGCTATTTCACACATGTAAGGGTTGAGCTGGCAGAGGGTAAAGGCCAGGCAACCAGGCTGTCAGTGTCCTGCACCACAGTCATACATCAATTATTTTCAGACATGAGTAAAGCCACTGTGGCCCTGAGCCGGCACTTTGTCAAACCTCATCTAGGGCACCCGGTTAATCCATTAACACGTGGGAGGGTGAGCAGAGCTGAGCGGAGCTGCTTTAGTGTGCACAGTGTGAGTGAGCATGTCAATAAGAATTATAAAATCATAATGTCTACAGGGCACCTGCATCCATACAGGACAGTAGAGCTTTATGTAATTATCTGTCAATCACAAGTAAATGTCATCGTTTTATCTTCATCTAAATCCTCTTTGAATATACTGTTTTAATGAAGCATTCCAAGAAGGAATGCATCTCACCCATCTCCTTGTATACCAAAGTTTTAAAAGTGTGTGTGTGTGTGTAGGGGGGTTGTTTTTGGTGTCATTTGAGGGCAATTTTAAACAAAATGCCTACATTTGGGGACAACTGGTGCATTTGGGGACCTAAGTCGAGTCCCTGTTTGGTTTAAATGCCATTGGTGGGTTGGGGGTT
>NW_013952631.1:149854-151274 GCF_001266775.1 Austrofundulus limnaeus
GTGTGTGTGTGTGTGTGCGTGCGTGCGTGCGTGTGTGCGTGTGTGTGTGTATGTGTTGGGGAGGAGTATCAAAGTATCAAAAATAAATTTCACTTTGCATCATAGCCTGTTTAAATGCTAAATGATTGAAAATGGACGCTTACTCTTTAACGACCTACCGTTTCTGACACTCCCACCTCAGCCAGAGGTTTCAAAAGTTTCAGGAGTCTGGAAAAAAAAAGGTAGGGGGCTGATTGAACAATTCATCAAGGGGAGTCTGGGGGTCATCCCCCATAAAAAATATGAAATTTAGGACATCTGTAACACATTTCAATTGCGTCCTGATGCATCTCAGTAATCCAGGTAGAAAAAAATCAAAAAGAAAAAAATAAGTAGGTCCTCTGGATGGGTTCTTCTTTAGTGAAAAATTTTGTCTCTCCTCCAAGAGACTTCTTCAGTCTGATGAGTTTCAGGTGAACTCAGCCTTATAAGCACTGCCTCCACATGGTGGACAAACAGGTTAGTCACATGCAAAAGAGGGCCATCACCTAATAATAGGCTTGATTAGCTCTATTGTTCCTAGTGGGTCATGTGCCCCATCACCTGACTTATTTGTTTGGATGCTGTGGTTCTTAGGTGTCGTGTTATGTATATGTAGTGAATGCAGGCGGGGCTCAACGTCCCTTTGTTTTTTGTCTCTTTCCCTCTTTGTGGTGGGTATCGTTGGGGCCCTGATTCACACCTTTTGCTCACAGGGGGCTGAGTCATACTTGCAATAACAGCAACAACATTTCACTTGCGTTTAGAACAAAGCTGAGATTGTTTGAAGACTCCAAAATCAACAAGTTTTATGAAGACAATTTGTCAGTTTTTAAACATTTATGTCAACGTATGAATCATTTTTATGTTTAAATTGCTGATAAAAGTTATATATTTGATCAATTTGTTAGAATTACATCATGTACACGCCAAAAAGAAGCTTCCTATTGAGTTTTTCAATTCCACCTTCAACGTGGACATCTTTAAAATGTTCATAAGTTGGCATAAGTTGTCTAGTGTGACAGGGCCTTTAGTGGAACAATTTCACATCAGTTTTGTTGAGTAATTTATTGACCCTTAAGCGAACCACTGTGTGTGTGGAGGAGGAGCGAGCAGGGCACAGCTGACTCTGTTTCTTCATCAAACCGGAGTGGTGTTTAATTATGCTGGTGCTGGTGCGCCTTCCTTTACACAAAATAATTTTATTTTATTAAAGTTGTGCCACATTTCAGGTCACAGGCACACACTGGCTGTGTCCAAAACGGCAGGACGGGTCCTCCGAAGGTCGAATTTGTTGGCTGCATACGTCACAGCGCCGCGACGAAGGACGTCCAAGACCAAAGACTCCTCCGATGCGGCCGACAAATACGTCCTTCCTTTGGCCCGAATCGAAGGACAGGTC
>NW_013952631.1:151590-156911 GCF_001266775.1 Austrofundulus limnaeus
GTCGTCACAGTTGCTAGGTGACATGACGTACGCCGGGGTAAGGAGGGGAGGCTAGACCGTCCAAATTCACAGCAGCTATTTTTCCGGTCTTCCCGGTCTACCAAGGACCCGGCCCACCTCGACAGGGTAGTCTGGGTCCTCCGGAGGACCCGGCCTGTCATTTTGGACACAGCCACTGTCCATTTTTGCGTACCTGTGGATTCTTCTTCGTTGGTGTTCAGATGGCTCACACCTTCTTTGGTTAGTGTTCAGCGGCTTTCTCTTTGTTGTTCACTGTCTTCTTCTTCCAGCTGGTGAACTAGGAATCAGAACTAATCAAAAATTTAAAATTTGAATGATTCCGGCAAAATCAACATGTTAGTCCTGGTTCCAATCAATACTCGAGACTCAATGCTCAACCTTATATTGTTCACTTCTTTGTAAGCTGCTGGCTAATTTAAAAACAAAAAACTTTGATTGATCCTTAATCAGTCTTAGCCACATGTCAGGTACTGGGAAGTGATACACTATACTACAATAAACAGCTAGACCAATATAAATCCACCGTTACTCTCAATAATTTGACTTCAATTTAATTATGTGAGGCAGTAAGTTACATCACTAGGAAGGAGATTATGACACACAATCATAATCAACACCTTTGATTATGATAATAAAGACAATGAAGATGAAAGGCAAAGACTTAAAATGAGTAACTGGTACAACAGATGGCTTCCAATTGTTTCACCCCACAGAGTCAGGAGAGAAGATGCTTGGCAGGTTTCCTGGTGGTGCTAAAACACATCCTGTTCCTGAACACCAATGGAACACCTCATCTGGACAACGAGTGTTCTTTATTGTCCTCATTCACATTCACTGTTATGTTGATTTACATGCAACAGCTTAAAACAGCAGAAACACTGCTGGGGCATTTTGAGCATAAAATACTGCATCTTATTTTTTCACTTTATTCAAGAAATTAACTTCTTATCTAACACATCTTACTTGTTACAAGCTGAATGTTTTTATATGATTTTACAGTTACATTGGCAAGTAACAAAATGTTAATATGCTACATTTTATCAAATGTGACATTGTTGCTATTTATGCATCTACTTCAACCTTTAAAACTGGGGGTTGAAGATAAAGAAGGGCAAGCTACTCTTTGGTTGGATTCCAGCTGACAGGTTGTGATAGGTGTCATCTATCACCTCTGAAATGGCCTGAGGGCTCACCATACCAATCACGATAGTGCCAGATGTTCAAACTGAAGCATGACACACAAATACACACATGACATTACACACAAACATAAATCTGATATAGGCAAATAGCCTGGCACATGCAAAAACATGTCACTGTCTTTCACCAAGAAATCCCATCCAAAATGAATGAGCAAAATCACATGTTGTTCTTTTAGAAAAATATAGCAGAGTTTATGGAGAAAACCGATCAGCTCTTCATTTAATCACATAAGTATGATGTGTTGCAAACAGACGGGGGTATATTAGACTGCATTACTTTGCACACATGGAGAAAAGCTGAGGTAAACAAAAGGCAAACAAGAAATAATGTCTATAAGAGGTGTAACTAAACCATCATGCAGTGTCGTAATTGTGTCAGGTGAAAATTTGTCAGAGAAAAAGTTAGTCAGAGGGGATAGCCATGTTCATCTAGAAGTGTCCATCTAAAGGAGTTTATTGCTTATAGCAACCTGCTATGACCGGGAAAGAACAGAGGGTGATACTAAAGCACCAAAGCAAGAAGATTCAGATGACAAGTCAGAGTTTAAAGACCTGCCTGTTTATCATACATGTAAACCCCTTAGGACATGTACCGGTATCTTGGTATACTGAGCCTCAGAAATCTGTAATTTTCACAAAACAGTACTCTCACATGAAATGGGTGGTTGTGGGTTGGCCACGAGAAGACGTGCAGGTGAAAGATTAGCCTTTTTAAGATGAGCAAAGTCCAGTCACTATTAAAAAGCCGCAACACTGCCTTTAAATCGGGGTACAGGGCCCGGTACAGCGCAGCCAGAGCTGACCTGAAAAGAAGCATCACAGAGGCCAAGGAGGAATATAAAAGAAAGATAGAGGACCATTTCACTGTGAACGACCCTGGAATGATGTGGCAGGATGTAAACCACATTATTAACTAAAGATGCAGAAACCCAGATAATGCCAGTACTGATGCCTCACTGGCAGAGGAGTTGAACCGCTTCTTTGCCCGCTTTGAAGCAGACAGACCAGCAAAAACTCCACATCCACCACACTCTAACACTAGCATGCTAACACTCCGGGAACATGAAGTGAGGTGTGCTGAAGGCGGTGAACCCCAGAAAGGCGGCCAGCCCTAACAGTGTACCTGGAAAGGTGCTAAAAGCGTGTGCTAACCAACTAGCAGGTGTCTTCACCTGCAAATTCAACCAGTCCCTGGCCACCATTCCACCCTGCCTCAAATCCTCCACCATTATCCCAGTCCCAAAAAAGTCCACAGTGGAGAGCATAAATCAGGCCTGTTGCACTTACACCAGTGCTCATGAAGTGCTTTGAAAGACTGATCTTTCAACACCTCAGAGACTATCTCCCACTCTGGACCCTCACCAGTTTGCCTACAGGAAAAATCGCTCCACGGAAGATGTCATCAACATCACACTCCACACCGTGCTGAGTCACATGGAGCATAGTGTAATAAAATTTCATAAAATTTCAGCTCAGCATTCAACCACATCATCTCAGAGATCCTCGTCCAGAAACTACAGATTCTGGGCATCTCCACCCCCATCTACTGTACCAGTGGATACAGAACTTCCTCACAGACCGCCCACAGTCTGTGAAATTAGGCCCCCACCTCTCCTCCACTCTCACACTCAGCACTGGCTCTCCTCAAGGCTGTGTACTGAGCCCTCCGCTGTTCGCTCTCTATACCTACAACTACTCTCCGATCCATCTCTCCAACACAGTCATAAAGTTTGCAGATGACACCACCATGGTTGGGCTCATCTCAGGGGGAGATGAGTTTGATTACAGAGATGAGGTGTACGGACTGACAGGGTGGTGCTCTGCAAACAACCTGCCACTAAACACCACACAAACAAAAAAATAATTCTGGACTTCAGGAAGAGCAGGGCTGAACCAGCACCACTTCACATAAACAGTGTCTGTGAGGAAAGGGTCAGCTCCATCAAGTTACTGTGTGTGCAGATCATGGACAGTCTCTCCTGGTCTGCAAATACAACAGTGATGGTGAAGAAAGCTCAGCAGCATCTCCACTTCCTGAGAGTGCTCAAGAGGAACAAGCTGGAGGAGAAGCTGCTGGTGCTGTTCTACAGAGCCACCATTGAGAGCATCCTTGCATACGGCATCACAGCATGGTACGGGGGATGCTCAGCAGCAGACAGAAAAGTGCTGCAGACGGTGATCAACACTGCCCAGCGGATCACTGGCTGCTCTCTGCCCAGTCTGGAGGACATTGACACCTCTCGCTACTGCCAGTATGATCAAGGACCCATCCCACCCCCACAACCACCTGTTTAACCTGCTACCCTTGGGCCGATGGTACAGGTCACACAAATACAATAAAATAGTATGGTAACAAACATCCAATTTTTCATACTATGTGCAATACCAAATGTGTGCAATATACTGAATCTCAAGTGAAATACTCTCAGGAACATCTTAAATGTGCATTATTACAAGCAATGAATATACTGTAAAATTCCCCTACTCTTTGTATATACAGAAAATCTTTGATTTCTCCTTTTTGACAGTGCACATTTTTGTCTTTATTATGACCCCCGCACTCGAAGCGTAAGCGGGAGTCATATTGTTTTGTACTGTTTATTTTTATTTTTTATTTATTTTTTTTTCTCCGGAGATTTTTGGTCAACCGTAGCACAAAAACAGCTACACCAAACAACATGAAATTTGGCAGGACTGTAGATGAGTCTAACCTACACTGCACCAGCCARCGGTTTDAYGATAGACCCCATATTTGAGGAGGGGGCTCCTTTCAAAGTGGGGGTGTCTGAACATGCAAAATTGCTTATAACTCAAGAACTGTTAAACATACAAGCTTCAGATTTCTTTTGTTGTTTAGCTCTGATGAAGCACTATCCATCAAGCCCACCAATCAGTGCCCCCCCCCCCCGTACCCCCAATTCATCTGAAAAAGTGGTATCTGGACATACAAAAATGGTTATAACTCAAAAACTATTAAGCATAAAAGCTTCAGATTTTCTTTGGTTGTTTAGCTCTGATGAAGCACTATCCATCAAGCCCACCAATCAGTGCCCCCCCCCCCCGTACCCCCAATTCATCTGAAAAAGTGGTATCTGGACATACAAAAATGGTTATAACTCAAAAACTATTAAGCATAAAAGCTTCAGATTTTCTTTGGTTGTTTAGCTCTGATGAGGTGCTATCCATCAGGTCAACCAATTTCTGTAATCAAGAGGCTACAGTATTTTTACAATATTTGTTTTACAGTTAAAGTAAATGTTTATAAAAATGTGTAATGTTACAGCTAGTTGGGGTTTCCTTTAATAAGCACAACCTTTGTATGACCAGCACACCTACACTCACCCAGTTACATGTGATGGTTTAATATTTAATTAGTTTTTCTACAATAAGATATTTTTCTAAGTTCAGTTTTGATTTAGATTTTGTATCAATTTCATTTTTTAACTGAAAAAAAAAACACTTTTTTAATCTTAAAACTTTTTCCTAATTACTAGACACGTTGTTACTTTTATGACTTTACAGACATACCTGACATGTTTCGACGAGTACTTCCGTCTTCTTCAGAGGTGTCACAGCTGATGTTGTTTAAAAAAAACACTTATGTCAGTGATGTATTCTTTCGAAAAGATACATCTTAATTGGACATTTTACTCTGAAATGTTGGGGCATGTTTGAAATCACAATTTAATTTTCACTCTGTATGACTGCATAGTGAAGTTACTGTACCACTAACAAAGAAGAGCACCCCCCCCCCCACACACACACACTGTCTGATGGACTTTTGCAGACAAAAAAGGAAGGAATCTCCACCACAAGAGCAATTACAGCAACATCTTCACGTGTCTGTATCCCCTGAGGGCCCAGACATTTTGAGCCCATACCTGTCAAGTAACCATCTCACCTTACCGTAGATTCACCAAAGTCACACAGGAGTCCATACTCTCAATTAGTCCAAGGGGAAAAAAGCCTACCACTGTCACCAAACCTGTGAATATCAGTTATAATTAAAGGGCGGGGCTGTTGTAAGGTTATCAGGTCAAAAGAAGAAAAAAAGAGCTGAATGACACACACACACACACACACACACACACACACACA
>NW_013952631.1:156921-175655 GCF_001266775.1 Austrofundulus limnaeus
CACACACACACACACACACACACACACACACACACACACACACACACACACACACACACACTCTCCATTCTGCCAATGGTATAGCAAACCCAACCAATTATAAGCTAAAAATGGTAGTTTTGTGAGTGATATCCCAGTGAGAAGCTTCTCATTTCCCAATTTGACAAACCACTTTTGCTTGTCTACCATAATTTCTAAACATCATCCTCCTTTATTCCCTCCCAACCAAGCCTCTGAAATGCTTTAGCAAGGCTGCACGTTCTACAGGACTGTCATGCTATTTCTGCTGGTGGGTTTCAGAACCGTTTGAAGGGGTAGTGAAGGAGGGAGGGGGGTTGTTGTAGAGGTAATGAAGCTCTTCATGCAGTCATTCCAAGCATAGCTGCGAGGAATGAAGGGCGATGGTGTGGTTGCCTCTACATCACACTCTAGGATCCATGCAAATAGGGGCTGCTGAGGCCTAATGTTGATGGATCAAGATGAACTGTGATGTTTTTTTTTAGGTTTGAGATTTTCTTTGAATTCTTGGATATTTAAACTAAGAAATACAAACAAATCTTTTGCTCATACCAAACGACGACACATGATGGCTGCAAATGTTTGTTTTTTTCCCCTTCATAACGGTTTCAGTCTAAATAATTATTTTTTACCCTTTTAAAGGATTTTTTAAAAATGCCTTTTTAATTTTATCAGGATGCAATATACTACAGGTTCAGAAAAAATAACAGACTGTAGTAAATTATGTTGACCTGCCATTGTTGTGACAAGCGAAATCTCATTTATGGCCATGCAAAATTGCATTTCCACGGAGCATTAGGGGATAGAGCGTCAGTGCTTCTGCTCAGGTCCTTTTCATCTACACGTCAGCTTGTCACGGTGAGGGAGCCTGCAGTCTGTTGTTGCCAAGCTTCAATGGCAGCCTTACAGGCCGTGTTATGAAATCAATAAGTCACGTTGGACAGATGTGTGTTCTCTGGTAACAACTCGCACAACATTAATACAGATGATTACAGGCTGCAGCTGCTCTGGGTCACTTTCCTCCACCTGCTGACCTTGCGTTGTGAACGGCTCCTCGTGACAACCATTTTGTGACTGTTCTGCCACATTTCCCAATCAATAACATGGAGAGCTTTTTATTATTTCCTAAATAAAATTTGTCAGTTTGAGGAAGATGGTACAGATGAGTGGGTTCACGCAATGTTTTGGCATATTTTATATTCTTGCAAACTGTTATCACCGGATCTCTGCAATAACTCCTAATTTGGAAAACGTAAGTTGTTGTATTCATCACTGAGGAGAGAGCTTTTCATTGTTTTAATTCCATTGTTTGTTTGTATTTTTTAGTCCTCTTTGCCTGCAGGTATTTGCCATTGTTATGTGACATATTAGTCAACTAAAGCACAACAGGAAAGAGACGGCCTTAATCATGGTTACATTTAAATGTTTCATACATATCCATACACTCAGCACCTGCTGTGGCTGGCCCGCCATTAATGTGAGTTTTTTTTCTTCGTAATTAAACAAAGAACTCAGAGATTGTCAGCTGGGAGATTTAATTTGAACAGTAACAGACGTTCTGACTCCTGCTATAACTAGTCTAGATCTTTGGGACATTTCCATTGAAATAAACATGATCTGAATACATTTGCACAGGTTTCAATAAAGGTTAGGTGTAGTTTTTGCAATCCTGCCATTTCATAGAAGAGACTATTGAGCTAAGCATATACAAGACAAAATATTTGTTTTTGAACATTTGCTGCTGTATTATAATAGGATGCATGAAAAGCACATTTATTTGGTTAAAAATGGAAACCTGTGAAACCAGAAGCTCTATAGAACTTCCATCACATTTATATTTACAGTGTTGTCATTGGATCATTGATGGCTTTTTGATACACTGAAACAACAAACAGAGGTTTTGGGGCAGCCTGTCTGAAGTATTTCATTCCAGAGTTAATTTCATTTACACAGCACTCTGGTCCTTGCATTACCAAATGCAGTATAAGCATCTCAGACACCACATTAGGCATTCAGAAAGAACTTTGTATAGCCTTTGTTGTCTCTGTCAGTTTCCCTCTCCCTCTCTTCTCTAAAGAGGTAAATTTAGCACATCTCAGAAAACATTTCTATCTAAAGAGTCTTATTCTTCAATCTCATTGTCATTTACACTCTTGAATGGTTTCCCACAAAGAACCAAAATGTGCCAAGCTTCAGTGAAAGACTCATTTTCTCAATGGCCAATAACGATAAATTCCTCCACTAAAACACAATGTTATACACCCTCCAGCTTGAGGACAACTTGATGGTGAGGCCGTGCTGTACAATGCTCTTCATTGTTTCTGAAATATTATGTTAACAGTACACTTTCTAGTCAAGTGAGCACTGATGAGGGACTGAATCAGGAAAAAGAAAGGCTTAGACTTATTGAGCTTATGGTTCATTAAGCTCCAATTTCTGAGGCATGCCACAACGTGCGAAGTATAACAGGGCATGTTACTCTCCATTATGCTTCAAGCATCTTAGTAAAGGCGTGTCATTTAGTTGAATTACTGTGACGCAGAAAGTCACAGAAAGTTCATGAGGATGCAAGTAGACTGTTACTAAACTCTGAGGTTGCCAGCAGTTATGGAATGAGAAAAAAACTCACTCAGTTCAAAGTTCAGAATTATTGTAGATTCCTTGAATTAAAACTGATTTGACATTAAATCAAATGGAACGACTGAACTCAACTGATGTCACTGCATCAACTTTAAACTATGCCCATATAGAGCGATGGTGTTCAGCCCTATTCTTGTGACCCACTATCCTGTATGTTTTAGATGTTTCCCTGCTTCAACACACCTGACTGAAATAAATGAGTGATTGACAGGCTTCTGCTAGACTTGATGATATTCTCACTAGGTAATTTAATGATTTGAATCAGGTTAAAATAAAAGCAGGACAGTGGGTGACAAAGAACAGGTTTGAAGACCTCAGCTCTAGAGCAATGGTTCCCATACTTTTCAGCACTGACCCTTTCAGGTGTGTACATACTGTAATGCTAACAAATTGATAAAATATCTAACTTTAATTAGTAATTTAGACATAAAAATATTTAATAAGTTTGCATGTTGTCTAAAACCTTATGGTGTGACAGGGCCTTTCCCACCATCACTGTGTGAATGTGTGTGAATTGGTTAATGACAGAAGTATAAAGTGCAATAGAGTTTGAAGGGTCATAATAAATGGCTTTTTAAGTTCAAGCCATTTATCTTTGTTAATAAACATTGGTATCAGGTCAAAATAAACATGGACAATAGCTCATTATGCTGTTTTTATCCATCTTTAAGTACGCTAATCTCACTCTTGGAAAAATGAAGACAAAAAATGTTGTTAGTAATCATTTTTAAATGTAATTAATTCTGAAAATCTTTTCAAGACCCCACCTTGATTTTTCAGGACCCATAGTGGGGTCCCAATCAAAACTTTAGGAACCACTGGCCTAGGCTGGTGAAGGCATATAAAAATGATGAATTATTAGTTACGTGAGGTAAAGAGCCAATTTTCCATAAAGCTGCAATGTTTTTCTTTGGTGGTTAATAAACTTGTGTTTAATTCAAAGAAGTCAGAAGTCTGTATTTTCACTTCTACTGTCTTCTTTTCTCAGGTCGCTAAAATAATGTGATTGGATGTGATTTTATTAAACAGGAACAGGCTCTATGACAAGTCAAATAGGGGTATGATTGCAGGTTTTAGTTTAAAGTGAGGGATTAAGAGTAAAAAGATCATTTGCATACAAAGTATAAAATATTTTGTATCCATCCATTAATTTGAGCTCAGTGTGAAGAACTGTCCGTGGTTCTGAACCAAGAGAAACTAGAAAGCTCAGAAAACACTTTAGCTCTTTGTTTTCTCGCTCTCTCTTCTGGCTTATAGCTTCCAATGTTTGTCATGTTGAATATGTGAAATTTACAGACAGGAAGCAGTTGAACTAATGATTGTGTTTTGATTAAATGATTTTTTAGATTCAGAGTGTAGTTTATTTCATTATTTTTTATGTATTATTTATTTTTGAGGTGGGTATTTATTGTCAGGGATATCTAACATTGGTGCCAGCATAATACATTTTGTTCTCATCTTTTCACATGTTGATTAAAGTTGATTAATGTTGGTTAAAGAACTAGGAATTAAAAAATGAGAAAATTTGTAAAATGTAGAATATTAAATTTGACAATGTTTCTGTAAAACAAGAAAGACATCTTATTTGATTTGGAAATACTTGAGTAGTTATTTGAAACTATTGATTATATTGTATTTGTGTTTTATGTGTTTTATGAGTTATATGAGGGACAGTGCAGTTGACTCATCCTTTGATGGTCAAGTTTTTCCACACTGTTTTACTGAATATTAACCAGAAAACTTTCACATCTCTTCCTGTTTTACATATTTCATTCTGAAAAGAACCGAATTTCTTATTGTCACATCTGCTCTGCCTGAAACTACAATGTAGCCCTGAAAGAAGAAATAACTCAGGATCAAAAGAAAATGTCTTCTTCACTCTTGTGCTCAGTGCTTTAGATTACATTTTTGTGTGATTGTAATGCATTTCTTCTAAACAAAGCCAATTTTTAAACCTACATTTATCCTTGTGTTGTTGTTGTTTGTTGTTGTTGTTGTTGTTGTTGTTGTTGTTTTCCAGGCAAGGTAAGAATTTTAATAAGATACTAAAAAAATGAGTCAAATAGAATCGTCTATCAGCAGTAGGTAGTAAAGATTAAGCTTAACTGATGTTTTGTGTTGATGCGTGTGAAATAAACGACCATCACAGCAAAGTTTTCAGCTCAGTAGCTTCTAATCATGAGGCTCATTTCAACATTTAGACCATAATCAATGAATAGAGTTGTCTTACAGGTAGCCTGGACTGTAACAGGTAATGAGACCTTAAGCTTTAGTTCCTGCCTGGTGTTGTTTACCAAACCTTCATACAAAAAGTGTTTTTTTTCTAAATAATGTGCCCAGTTGTTATTTTGTTTATCAGTGATAATCCCCATTTTTCAGAGTTTGAAGTCTATTATCTGACTTGAAGCACTATGCAGTGTCACCGCTATTGTTTTTTTTTTTATTATTGTACATTGTTTGGTATGCAAACCACACTGCTTTGCAAAAATATTTTCTTTTATGGTGCTCATATTTTACATTTAACAGCTTAGCCCACAGTATCCTGTGGGATGAAAACATTAGCTGCATCTTGAGTAAAACAAATATTATTCTTTCCGTTTACTTGTTCTTGTCCTGTTTTATATTTAAATGACATATGCAAACACACTGTTTTAAAATCCTGTAACATTACTTGTTCTTGTCAGGTGACATGCTGCTTCATCCTAATGCCACCTGACTGATTGTGAGGACAAAACCAGAGGCAGCTGTTCACTGAATTTTCATCAGTTAGGACAGGTTATTACCAGCAGCAGCACAGCTGCAATTTGTGTATGGAGGTACCAAAGTCAACAAGTCTTATTTAGTGCTGCTGTAATAGCACAATATGTATCGTATCTCAGGAAATGAAACCATTGCCCTTTTATTCTATTTATTTTATTTTATTTTAAAAATATAGCCAAAATTGTGTCCATTCCACAGGCCATTTCTTAGCTGTGTGGAATGAAAAAGGAAAAACATTCAACAGACAAATGATTTGAATGGAGTTCGGCACACAGCCTGTACAGAGTTCCAAAAATTCAGAAGTGCACAATCGGGCACCATGACATAGCGAGGGGGCAACATGCAGGGGTGGGTGGGGACAGTATTGCATCACTATTGTTGTGCATACCCTCACACCATATTTAATACATCAACTATAAACTTAGCTTTAGGCTCCCTCCCCACTGGAGAGGTTATGTCTAATGTCCCCAGAGCCAGGTCTGAACATCAAGGCCCCCACCTTTGTAGCATCATGCACCCGACACGTATGCCCCCTCCTCGTTGGCCCGCAGGAAGCTACTAAGACCCTGTTTCGCTACTCCAAATATGTATTTTATTTATATTTTATATTGTTCTGAAAAAAATAAAATAAAATAAAAACATACTACTTGGTGCTAAGAACATTCACATTAAGGACACATCAAAATATGGAGAAGAAACATTTATGCCTTAAATAAACCCTGCCAATACCCTTTTTATTTTTATTTATTTATTTATTTATTTAGATTTCATTTAAGATTTCATTGTATGTAATGATATTTCAGCACATGATCAAAGGTTAATGTTAAAAGGATGTGAATAAAGCATGAAGGATAGAGAAAAAATAAAAAATACCATGTTTTTACGGTTCTTCAAACAAAAAAATGTTAGTCGTTGTAGGTTGGTGTTTCATATCCCTTTCAAAAGCTCCATTTTTATATCCAGTCCATATGGATACAACAAAACTCCCCATTTTGGGCAATGTTTTTGTTTTCACACCAGTTCTTCCTCATCAAAAACACTATACAGTATGTGTTAATGAGAAGTGTAAACCCAGCAGATATGTTTTCTTTACTATGTAGAGCAGTGTAGACAGACCTAAATGCTTACAAAGAAAGCAGCTCCATTGCTTCCTATATTTATCTATACAAGTGGTGCATTGCTACATTTGATTACCAATTCCAAATCATCTGTTACCTTTATGCTCACATGCTGAAATATTTGCTGGGTGTCAGAGGATGTGCGATACAGTACGTCAGCCTGCTTATGAATTCCTGTCAATTACTAAAGCTCATTTCCATTTCGTGCTCAGGCAGCATTGATTTGAATATCACTCATCCCAGTTCAGCTCCAGTCTTCAGAAGCAGGATTGGAGGCTGAGAGCTCTCAGTGGGGGGTACTCAAAATGTTGGGATGGGACCTTGGTATGGAGCTAAATTTTGACATCCTGACTGATAATGTACTCTTTGACTATGTCTACAGTATAATTTTGTTTTCCCCCAAAAAAAACTAAGAATAAAATGAATAGGGCTTTAAACTCAACACAATTAGCTCTTTTTGTTTTGTTTTGCTTTGTTTTGTTTTGTTTGTGAATGTAATTTTAATATTTATTTAAATTATCTAAAATTAATCTATATATAAACAATTATCTGGTGAAAATTACCAAATAAAACATGATGGAGAGAATTAGGAATCTGTCTGAATGGAGGAATGTCAAAAAACAATTTGAGCTTATATTTCATTCAACAGCTTTTTTTTTTCTTTTTGCTGCTCTCACCACACCCTTCAAAACATACAAAAAATGTCAATAATAAAACTAATATATCCTGACCAGAGGAAAGAAAAAAAACTTTTCAGATTTAGTTAATGCTGCAATGCTTCAGGAAATGTTTTGTTTCTGTATTTGTTCGACAAATAAACTACATAGCTAATATGGAATAAATAATTCCATCTGTCCATTTTATTAATCCACTTTTCTTTTCTGGGTCACAGGGAGCTGAGTCACTGTGGTGTGTGGGGGGACACCCTGAAGAGGTCACAAATCCATCACATGGACACACAGAGACAAACAACCATTCACTCTTTCACTCACACCAGGGACAATTCAAAGTTATCGTTGAACCAATTGTAGCACAAACATGAAGAGAGCAACTTTCTGCAAGAACCTCTGAACAAACAACTTGTCCCTTCCCCCAATCTCCTGGAGGACAGTGGTCTTCACATCCGGCCGGTCGTAAACAGAACAGGAACTGGGAACACCTCCTTTGTTAAAACTCTGTGAAGTGTCTTGAAACTGGCTGTTTATAACAAAGAAATACATTTTTTCCAGACTTTAGGTCTCCAGAAGCTAGGTTCCAATCAACGTTCTAATCCTAAAGATGGTGGTACCTGCTGAGATGATCACCAGACAGAACAACAAAGACATTCCTGAGTCATAAATTCATTTGTGAGGTTACAGCGATCTTAGAGGCGATGCCCAGAATTGCATCATGCGTGAGCACTTGGTCTGTGCATTTCTGATTAAAAAAAAGAAAAAAAATGTGTTTTGTCTCCTGAATCAATTGCTGTAATGTTTAAAATTTTGACTGAATCACCATCACAGGTAAAATGTATTGATGTGCTCTGTTTAAGGCTGGGTTATAGTCGCACTTTGGGTTATTGCGCAAGCTCCGCGGAGTGCATGCACTCCTGAGCCGCGCGCTGTGTGAAAACATAGTTGACGTTCATGTTATCGCTGTTCTTCCGTCACTGACAGACGGCAGTACGGTGCCAAACCAGCAGAAAAGAAGTCGGGAAGAGTGTAGAAGAAGAAGCGCTTGATGTCACACATAACAAAGTAACAATATTTACCTCTTTTTTATAAATTATCTGTTTCTCTGTGCTTCACGAACTGAGAGAGCAACACTGGTTTGTTTTCTCCACGATCACAAACCGGTAGCAAATATTTTCCATGTCGTCCGGCATATTAACTCATCTTTCTTTAAAGCCGTTGCTATTTCCTTCCATGAGTTTTGTGCCATCTAATTGTCTTTATGATCTCTCGTGGAGGGATCATACAGAAGCTGGTATATTTGGACCTGTTCAGCGAGAGCACCTTCGCGACGAGTGGCGCGCAGCCTTTGCGGAGCTTCAAAATTTCTGAGGTGCACGACCACGCGTCAGGACACAACGCGCGGGGGTGGGGATGCCGCGATTGCGTAACTTTAGACGCAAACCCCCTTGCGCCCTGTGCGTCACATCAACTATAACCTAAGCTTAAATCATGTCTGATTTCATTTTTTTTGCATGTCACATGACCCCTCTCAGCCAGTTAGGAGTTTTAAAACACTAACAGAGTAATAATCCAACCATTTTATTTCAGTCTAAGAGAAGCATCTGAGGAGGATAGATAAGAGGATTTTAGCTCTGTATTTCTCCCTTTGGGGAGCATTCATTTGATTTTTTTATTTTGATTTTTGTTTTCTTTTATGATCATTTTTATTTTTGACGAAGTTTTGTCAGGAGGACGGGATTTTGTGCTAATTCCAGATGCTGAGTTCTTCATGACCTTAGGACTCCAACCAATTGTAGTGTGGACCAGCAGCCGAGATGTGCTCTGTAGAAAGTTCTGAGTGTGCTACCGGGCAGGCCAGGTTATCAAAGGGACTTTGAGTGGGCCAAGCCACAACGAGCAGTCTATCGATCTGGAGGTAAGCCAACCTCTGGCAAAATGACCCGTCCCCAAAAGTTCCCCCTGAGATCTGAC
Organism: Austrofundulus limnaeus; assembly: GCF_001266775.1. Taxonomy (NCBI): domain Eukaryota; kingdom Metazoa; phylum Chordata; class Actinopteri; order Cyprinodontiformes; family Rivulidae; genus Austrofundulus; species Austrofundulus limnaeus. The sequence goes on from NW_013952631.1 coordinate 166,103, forward strand.
GACGTCCCCGGGTAAGGACCGCTGGGGTCCCATTGCAGTCTGGGGGGTGTGTGCTCTGATCGGGATCAAATCAGCTCAGAACTGTACATAAGTCCCAGTCTCCCTCAAAACTTGGTCTTTTATGGTTAATTTAGATAATGGTTCTTTTGGTTATTGGCTTAGGAAAGCTTTCATTTATTCTGCTAGAATAGAAATAGGTTAGAATGAGTGATTCAGTAGGGTAAATGTTACAAGAAGCAGCTTTGGCTGAGGTGACGTCACAGTTAGAATTGGACTTATGGAGTGATTGTAACCTGTGTTTTCACCTGCCAAATGACTCGTAATGTAATTTTTCCTCTGAATTAGTTCAATATATGGATGCATTCCAACTTTGATGGCTTTTGTCTGCGCGTTTTATTGTGTTTTATCGAGTTTTATGCGTCGGAAAACAGCAAAGAATTTACGCCTTCATGTTTTAAGATTGGTCTAAAAATCTAAAATTTGGTTTTGCTGGCATTTAGCCATTCAATCAAACATGGTGGTGCTCCGTTCGTAATTAAACATATTTCATGAAGAGTTATGATTAATTTTAGCATTAATAATAAACCCTACACTAACATGGATGTTTTTGGTCTGTAAGAGAAAACTGGAGTACCCACAAAATAAAAATAATAAAAAAAACAGACATTTACAACTTCACACAGAAAGTCCAGCAGGTAATCCTGTCACCTTTTCATGGTTAGAGATAGTTCAGACTGCTCGCTGTGGCACCCTAAACATTTTTATTGTTGCCTCATAGTGGTGATAGTTGATTACAACTGTTTAAATATGCAAATAATTTTTCATAAAGAGTTGGGAAGCATTTTGAACTCAACTCTGATTGAAAATAATCAGTATTTTCCCCCATATTGATGTCTTTTAAAACACTTTCTACAATAGATAGGGTACTATGTTCCCTCAGCATTGCCTGAAAACTCCACAAAATATCTGAACTATTAATTTAAGCCAAAATAAGTTCATTCTTAACAATAAAAGTAGACTTGTATATTTAATAGGCTATCACAGTTTAACATTAGCCATAACCTTCTGCCCATTTAAACAGAATGACAGTGAGCCAACGTTACCAATACCAGGATCCTGAAACTAAGGCATCATTATTTTTTTCCTGCTTGTTCTTCTCTTACTAGGGCAGGTCAAAATGTCTTGGATAAGAAAAGGTATAGGCTGTGACTGGAATAATTACACCTTGCATACAATAATAGTGACAAAAACTTTCAAAATGAGGTATAAAAAAACCACAGCAGTCACGTTACATTCTGTTCCAAATCCCATAATGCAATAGGTCGTGTGTTACTGTTTCTGAACAAAATAAAATAAAAAATAGTAATAATAATCCACTTTAAGGGAAACAGCAAACATGATGAAAATGTATCCATCCATCTCCACTTATTTTTTTCTGTTCAAAGCCACAGGAGGACTAGAGTCTGGCTCAGCAGCCAAAGGATGCGAGGTGAAGGACCCTCTGAGCAGGTCTCCAGTCTGTCACGGGGGGCTAACACAGAGCCACATGGAACACATAAATGCACACACACATACACTCAAACCAAAAGTCCAATTAGAACCTCAGATAATCCTAACATAAAGGTAAACAGGCCAAGAACAACTGGAGTGTTAAAACAAACCAACAGTTCTAACCAGCTACCCCCATCCAGCCCAGGAGGGTGTTTAAATTTATTTATTTATATTTTTTATTAAAATGAGGTACACAAAAAATGGTGCTGTTGTTCTTTTGTAGAACTGCTAGTTTGTGTCTCCCTTGCCATTTAGTGTAAAAATAAATATTTTAAATTAAAAAAAATCATAATGATAATTCAGACTATGTATATTTAATGGGTGTTCTTTGTTTTACAATTAACTTTGTTTAAATATTTGGCTCATTTTAGCAGTAAAAATCAGAATGAATTTTGTCAAGTAACTACATCTGTAGAGATCCTAATGGTATTCAATAGTGCATTGTTGTTTCAGACACTTTATTGATCTGATCTTTTCACTTAAATTGATTTGTCATTTTCTTTACCTTTATCCTGAGTCTCGGGGGGAGGGGGGGCGCTGGAGCCTCTCTTAACTGTTAAAGACTGAAAGTCAGCGTTGATCCCTACAGGTCACCAGTCCATTACTGGACCAACACAGAGACAAACTAGACTATAAATCTCACAGTCAATTAAAAAGAGAAAAGCATGTAGCTAATTGACCTGGTGTATGTTTGTGAGGCTGTAGCCATAGTTCTACCAAACTTTACATAAAAAACAAACAAGATTCAAGTTGTTGAGGTGCTAATCACCACATTTCTGTCTGCTTTTAAGTAGGTCTGAAAGAGTTCAACTGAGCTTGAATCTGACTGGCTTTACAGTGAGCGTACCAAAGATTACCCTAACTCCATCTTCGCACATTGTCAGGGTTACTGGCCCTGTTTAATGCACACCCTCAGGCCTCACAGCTGGCTCTGATAACACCCTCTGATGGCATCTTCTGTCAAAGGTTGGGTAATGGCAGCAATGATCTGCGTTCTCTATTACCATTCACACCTTCTCCCCCTCGGAGGAGAGGTGAAGAGGGCTCCAAACAGATGGAGCAGAGGAAAAGAAAAGGAAGGATAATTTTATGTTATACTAACCCATTTGACCTTAAATGTCTACTTTGAAAGTCACACTTGATTTCCTGCAGAAACGTGGGGGAGGTTTGAAAGGATTAAACAACAAACTACCCTAAAAAACAAAATACTCAAAAATAACTAGAACTATCTAAACTGTGTATTGACTGCTGTTTTTCCTGCCAAAGCCTTATGTTGGAAAATTGTCATTTTAGATTATTTTTGTCAAATCACATAACACTATGGCGATTATGCACAACTTTGCAATATCTGTGTGATCTGTTCTCACTTAAAGCATGTGTTGTGAACAACTCTCAGCGACTACCACACCAAATTTTAACTCCATGTTGGGGGAAATCCAACCAACTTAAGCCATCTTCAATTGGTTTGGCTCTATAGTCAGTTGTAAATGCAAAACTTAACTTAAAAGTTTTTTTTCTTAAAAAATATTTCATAAAATCCATCATGTGGTTCATGAGGCATTTTGTTTATGGACAAGACTGACGTGAATTTCAACATTTTATATCAAGATCTTTAAGTGCTCAGAATACATGTTGGGATAACTCGTAACTACCATAACCTCAATCTTTAAATAGTTATAGCCATGTTAGCAAAGACTGCTTAGCTGTGGTGGCCATCTTGAATTAGGTTGAATTCAAAAGTTAATTATTTGTAGATGAATGTCCAACTTAGGGTTGGGCGATATTGGCAAAAAAAAGAAGAATCATAATTAACTGTGGCATTTATTAGATAACAATTACAGATGCTCATTGCATTTGCATGTTTTTCACTCTGAATGAGTTACTCTGTTCTAAAATTATGCTGACAAATCATCAGTCAAACCAACTTATTAATTTAACAAGTTAAAATAGTAAATTGTGCATTAAAACCCCTCTGCATAAAGTGGAGAATGCAGAATGCCTGTGGCTCACATGCAGTTGATAGTGAGAGTGTGTCACTCATACACACACACACACACACAAAAAAAAATCATCATGTGCCACTGATTGGGGTGACAGTGGGGACAGGAGGTAGAAGATTGTCCTGCAACCGATGAGCTGCTGTTTTGAAGCTCCGCTCCATCTGTCTCAGTCGGACACTTCACCCACCTTGCCTAATGGTGGTGGTCAGAGGGTATGGTGGCACCGGTGCATGGCAGCCTGCTTCTGTCATTCTGCCCCAGGGCAGCTGAGGCTACAGTGTAGCTTACCACCATCAGTGTGTGGATGTGTATGAATTGGTGTATGACTGTATGTGTGAAGCGATTTGGAGTCTTTGGACTTGATAAAGTGCTAAACAGGTTCAGAACATGTAGTTGTAGAGTGGCAGATATTAATTGGTAACAGTTTTTCTGATAAATAATTACACGCAATAGGATTTGCCCAACTCTAATGATTACTTTCTGAAAGTATAAGTCCTTTCTCTGGTTCAGTTGATAGTTTGCTAACAGACATACAAAATAAGTTTTTTATTGAAGTCAATTATATTCTTGTTTTAAAACAAAACTATTACATAAAAACTTTTTACTAAAAGTTATTAAAAAACTACATGCCTTGGAAACCACAAGGGTCAGAAAAGGATCATCCAGTTTTATTGTGTTTTGGGGCAGGCTGACCCTCTCGGGTTGTGGGATGAAGACTTCTTAAAGTAACAAAGAGGTGACCTTCTCCGAGTCGAGAGTCTATTAAATTATTCACAGACTGCTCTTCGACGCTTGGAAGTTTCTTCAGCCACCAGGGAAAGATATAAAAAAGTGTCTATTCTCTGACAAAAGTCTTTGAACAAAACACAGGGCTTTGAATGTCCCCACAGGCTTCATGCAGCAATGATAACAATGTAACAAGCCCTCACCAGGTTTTTTGTTTTCCTTTTATTCTTATCTCCAAACCCTATCATGCCAGCATTTCCCATGAATAATGTTCAGATTTTAAACTCCCCAAAGAAGCAAAACAAATCCAAACAAACTCATCCATATAGATAACTTCTTGTCATGATTTCATAAAATGTGTTTCAGCTCGGTAAACATGCTAATGGAAAAAAGTGAAACACACAAAAAAAATGACAAAAAATCAACTTTAGTTGTTTTATCACTGTTTTCATTGTGCAGTTCAATGAAGATGGCAGTGTCACTTTACACAGTTAATCCAGCTGAAATGTTGGGACATGCCTATCTGCAACAAGATTGCTACAGCTACTGTAGCTGCTGCTGTCATTATTTGAAAACATGTCAGGGGCGCAACTGAAATGTCTATGAATTTTAGGAAATTGTGTAAATGTGGTTGTTCGTAGATTCGTAAACTATTTTTGTACTTGCATGGAAAAACTTTTAAATTAATTTCTTTATATTTTTCACATAGCAAAATTTGTCTGGTCCAGCTGGCCCAGAAATAGTTTACCAGTGGTGGTCCACGCATGGGCCAGCACCACATAAAGCAAACTACAACTGGGCCAATTGTGGCATGCCATCTTAAAAACAGTGCCATCATTGCCAGACCTGGCCCACATCCAGTTGACAAACCATTTGCCATGCCAGCAGCCAGCCAGGAGGGTCAGCATGACAACCAGACCTGGCTCACACTGCTGTGTGGAATATTATTGACTGTAAAGAAGAAGCTATTTATAATTTTCCCACCTGAAAAAAGCAGAATGATGCTGATATCTTTGGATGTGTTCATTTGTTAGTTGTGTTAGCGAAATATCTTAGAAACCAGTGTCACATTTGGTGATGCCCTGCACATACTCTAAGTTTTCACCTTTACCTCTCATAAAGTCATCACCGGATCAGAGGTTGCATTGGACATTTTTTGCCGTCTGTCACTTTGATTGACAGGATTAGATAGAATCCTTCAACCATCCTCCAACCTACCAGTCAACCTATTTTGTTAAACTATAATAATCAAAAATTTTTACTTTTGTTCATATAAATTAATCATATCATGCTTTTAAGTCTTTATTTTCACATTTAAATCATTCACTTGGAGTCTATATAAAGTGGACTGCAATGCTTTGGTTTGTCCACAAGCCCCTCTTTCACCTCTTTTCTGTTCCAAGGTGTCTCTTAGATCAATACTGTCTTTTTAAAAACATTTAAGGCACTTCACAGCCCGCCCCCCTTCAGCTTCCAAACCGATCCATTTTAGTTTGATAAGAGAGTCGACTATATAAATAACAGCACAGAAACATTTGTTCACAGTTTCATTAAAAGATGTCAACAAAAGAAGACTTGTCCACTCAGCCTTACATGTTGAAGCCAGAGTCTGACCCAGAGTGAGAGCCAGTTCCATTGCATATAATTTTACATAATAGTTCAGAAAATATCATAGAGAAAAAAGAGAAAACTGAATGAGTTGAAAAATATGACCCAAACAGAATATAAAGATATCCACACAGCACTGGGACAAACAAAATTAAACGTTTCTACACTTCTAGGGTACACAGCAAAATGCATTTAACAGTTAAGAGTGGATCTTGCATATGTCCCCGTTAATATTCAGTCCAAAGAGCTGAACAGATAATCCACATCAACCAGATGAAGGTTTGTAGTAACAAAAAACACTGACTGTTGTCGCAGTAGCTACATATAAACAATGAAATTAAACATCCATCCATCCATCATCTATGCTCGCGTCTTCCTTTCAGGGTCATAGGGTTCACTGGTGCTCTTATCCAACAGTCACAGTGCGAGGGGCGGGGTACACCCTGGACAGGTCACAAGTCCATCACAGAGACACACATAGAGACAAATAACCATTCACTTTCTCACTAATATTTAAGGACAAGAGTTACAGTTAACCTAACAGTAATGTTATTGGTCTGTGGGAGGAAGCCGGAGCGCTTGGAGAGAACTCACGCATGTGTGGAGAGAACATAAAAACTCTACCCAGAAAGGTCCCCAGGCCAGGATTTGATCCAGCAACCTTTCTGCCAAAGGTGCCAGACCAACTGCGCCACTGTGCTGCTCCACAAATTAAACAATTGCACTCAAACTTTAAACAGATCACCTGCTGTGGCCCGAACTCGCAGTCTCACATCTCTTTGCTTGAACATAAATAATTTTGCAGATGTTAAACTAAAATTTGTTTTGGTCATAGCTGATAGTCTATAAAAACAGCATGTGAGATTTTGCATATTGTCTTCCCCCAAGGTTTACCCCTCATTGTTCAGCAGGAAATCATTTTAGTTTAAAACACTGGCATGAAAATCACATGCAGTCATTCAAGGAATGCTATGCCTTTTTTTTTTTTTTTGTTTTGAAGATGGCGTTGTTGGAGTTGTTTAATGTAAAATGATGACAAACAGGTTTGATATATTCAGGAAATAACTGCTGAAGGACCTGGATATTTGGATGTTCTGCAGTACATCATGAATGTATCAGCTTCATTTTTTGACAATCCATTTAAGCTTTTTAAAAGCCCATAATGTTGCTGCAATCTCTTGGTCGAGTAAAAGTGTTAACACAAATCAAAGCGGGGACCCTCTGTCTCCCCCCACCAGGCCCCACCTCCTCCAACCCCCACCCCCTCACCCCGCCAGGATGCATTGATAAAGGGCATGGGCGGCATAAATTTACTGTTAAATGGGCAACTGTCATGTAGAAGGTGAAGGATCACGTCATATTGCGGGAACGAGCAGATGCCTGTGAAGGTCTAATGACAACGGCGGTGTCACCTCTGTGTCTGTGCATGTATGTTGGCTCATGCATGGTGCACACATGGAGCACAAAGCTTCAAGGCAGACGTCCCACACAGACAGCAGACTGTGAAAGAACACCCACGGCGCACCTTTAGCATATAAACGAGGCGCCTGGTTCATTGATATCTTGGACTTTGAACTAAGTTATTGCCGTGCGAAAAAGAGGAGAACAAAGGCAGAAGTGGCCCACCTGTCACACCACATTTGTCATGTAGGAAAATATGTAAAAAGCTGGTGATGTAAGTCAGGTGTGATGATGTCATATATCTTTAAATCCACTGAAAGTTCATTTAATAGAACTTTGCCTTTCATCAAGGTAACCATACGCACACACGAAGCCCATTAGCAATATTAGTGCAGGGAACACGTGTAGGAAAAGTGTCTGCATGTGTGGACTGGGGAGGTGGGCATTTATTTTCTCTAATTTGTGTAATGCACAGTGACAACAGAAGGAGACTGACTGCATTAATACGACATACATCATTAAGCTAACTGTTGACTAGTTCAGACCCCACAGACCAGACCTGCTCCCTAATGGGAACCAGATCTCATGCTTCAAAACAGTCTGCGCGTCAGCTGCTTTTGATGCAAGTTAAAGTCAAAAACAGCTGTTTCAATGTCAAAACGTCTGATTACAAGGCGAGATATTTGGGCCCTACAAAAAGATTTAGCAGTGTTTGTTCTGTTTTGGAAAGAATATGAGGAAATATTGTATAGACATCAATGTTTCCCTCAGGATGAATTGCTTAGATGTATTATTGTTTAAAAAATAAAATAAAAAAGACCATTGGCTCTAAGGAGTATTTTAATACCAAATAACCAGTAAATACATATTTTTGACAGAGATAGTGTTTTTAACCAGGTCAAATTAATGTCAAGACAATGAGTTTGTAGAAAATCTAGCCCTTTTCCATTTTAGAAGAACAGAAAACATCCCTCGAGAAGGTTGTCTGCTGGTTCCCCATTACGACATAAAATTATTCAAAGAGACATCAAAGGCTGTTGGTCTAAATTAGAAAATTAGGACACAAATGAGAACAGTATTTCATAGAGCTTTCATTGTGATGTTTATACAGAAAAAGACGTGGATTTTATACGTGGTGCCAAGGGTAAAATAAAAAGTTAGAAAAATGCCACCAACAATTTTTTGTTATTTAGCTCACTTTCTGAGTGTAAAATCCCAGTACAAATGTTCCTCTAACACTTTTTTTATGTAGCTCACTGCTCTTACATTTTGTTAATTCTTACAAAATGTTAAATGTTATGTCTAAATGTTAAATCCTAAATCTAAATAAAAAAGGTGAATATAACATTTGTTTGGCTCATTGTTTAAGTTTGCAAGTATTTCAGAATGTAACGCAGCCTTTGTCGTTGGTGTGTGACTTTTTTACGACGTCATTTTCATGCGAAGAAAATAAACACTAACGCTGAACTCGAATTTAAACCAAGAAAGTGAGCTAAATGTTTAAAATTAGTTAGTTTTATGCCTATATTATAGTATATGTTAAAAGGACTTTAGAAATTTTGAAGAAAAAAAATTACAACCCCAATCAAAAAAACGTTGTGATGTTTTTTTTTATGTAAATTAAAAACTCAATGAAATGCTTTGCAGATTTCAGAAACCCACGTTTTATTCACAATGGTACAAAGTAATCATACAATATAAAGTTGGGGCAGGACCTTATTTACAACTGAAATATTAATTTCTATTTTATGTCTAGGAACTGAGGAGACCAGCAGCTGCAGGTTTTGTCTGATGAACGATTACAACAGTTCTGGGTCTTATTTTGTTCTATTGATGAGAGGTCTGGACTGCAGGCAGGACAGTTTATCTCCAGGAATCTTCTACTTTGAAGCCATGTTGTTGTAATAGATGTGGTTTAGCATTGTCTTGCAAAAATATGCCAGGACTTCTCTGAAGACTGTGTGGATGGAAGCATCTGTTCTAAAGCCTGTATATATTTTTAGGTTGCCCATGCCATAGGTTCTAACTTACTACCATAAAACAGGCAGGCTTTTGAACTCTATGCTGGTTACAGGCAGGATGGCAGCTATGATTTCTAAAAAGATTTCTAAATCTTGATTTGTCTGACCACAGAACAGTTTTCCAGTTTTCCACTTTGCCTTGATCTATTTTAAATAAGATTTGGCCCAAAGAAAATAGCAGCATTTCTGTATGGTGCTCCAACACATTCTCACTCCCGAGTCGTCACATATTGACGTTTTTCAAAG
>NW_013952631.1:175941-183876 GCF_001266775.1 Austrofundulus limnaeus
AAATTACGACAACAGATTCCGCCCCATCCCGTCAAAATATGACGCAAGGGGGGTACCTGATGCGTCAAAATTGGACGCAAAGGGACCKTTGAAAAACGTCAATATGTGACGACTCGGGAGTGAGAATGGGTTGGGTGCTCACATTTTTTTGTGTGCACGATAGAGCTTTAACCTGGATTCATAAATGACAATGTAAATAGTGTTTATTGAAAATGACTTACTGAAGTTCCCATTTTGCCTAACATTCCGGCTATTTGAAAATGGAGATTTACATTTTCATTGGACACCCAACAAAATGTAATATTTCATCCAGCAAGTATAAACCTTTTGCAAAAAATTACCCAACAACCAAACAACAACCAAAGAAAACACATATTGTTCACCTCTGTTATCACTTTTGTCTTTAAAACAGAGAAGATAAGTACCTGCCAACGATGATTTTGTATATGCTTCAAATGTTAGCATGAAAAACAACCAAACCAATGAGAAATTGTAACATCAAATATAACACTGTGACAGAAAATTTGTATGGTACAGTAAATTTGAAAGAAGACTAATAGTCAAACACATGGGTACACTTTATGTAGCTGTCAGAGCTTTGGTGCTTTGTGTTCCAAGAAATAAAATTTGAATGTATTTGCAAATAAGAAACAATTTTTATAGAGATAGATGATAGATGAAGCCAACAAAAAAACCTGCAAATCATAACTCTGGGCTTTAGTCTTATTTGAGATCCTATGATACAACTTTGTACATAAACAGAACTGTACACTGTAAAAAAATGAAATGTTGGATTTACTTAACCATGTTATGTTACCTGGTTCCACTTAACTGAGTTGAGTAAATTCAAAGCAATATACCAGTTTTTTAGCCAAATAACATGAGTATGTTGCTTTGAATTTACTCAACTCAGTTAAGTGGAACCAGGTAACAAAACATGGTTGAGTAAATCCAACATTTCAATTTAAGAGTGTATCTTCAGCAGAAACTAATTGTTTAACCTTGCTGTGAACAGATTTGCATTCATTACAATGGGACACAGCCATGTGCTTGGAGGGCAAAGAAAAAGCCCACTTTCTGGGTTTCTCCCAACCGAAGGTAAGTCACATCAGTTTGCTGGAGGATAAGCAAATTCATTAAGAGCTTCTGGCAGCTTGGGAGACAGGATTAACAATCCTTTTATGCTGAGATGTAATTGAAAATATGGTCTGTCTCATTTTTCACACAAATGTGATTGGATATGCTCCCACTGTGTTAAGGTTAAGCCTTAATTCAATTTTGAAACAAGGCACAGACGTGGGATGTTAAAGTCACCCAGTTAGGATCGTGTCAAGCTGCATCATTAGTGTAAACTGATGAATGATTGTATGATAGTAACAACTAAACTAAGCACAAAAAGTAGGGAAATTCATGTCTGGCAGATCATTTCTTTTTGACAATAAATCTTTGAACAATCATCTGTCCATCGCTTGCAGTTAGTCCGGAACACTGCTGCACGTCTTTTAACGGGTTCTAGAAGGCAGGACCAAATCACTCCTGTTTGATCTGACTTGCACTGGCTGCCTGTTCACTTTTATATTGATTTTAAGATTCTTTTACTTACGTTTAAAGTTTTAAATGGTCTGGCACCCAGTTATTTATTGGCCCTGTTGCACTTTTATACCGCATACAGAGAACTTAGATCCTCTAATCAGATGCTTTTAGTGCAGCCAAAGGTAAAACTTGAGCATAGAGGGGAACAAGCTTTTGGCGGCCCCCAGACTCTGGAACAACTTGCCTCTTGAGATCCGTACTGCAGAGTTTTTTCAGTCTTTTAAATATGGCTTTAAAACTTACCTTTTTTTTACACTGACTTTTAATTCAAGTTCAGTTTGAGCTACCCTAGGAATTTGTAATTACTGTCATTTTATTTGTTTTTGGCTTGTTATTGGTTTTATTGTATTGTGTCTGTAAAGCACACTGTTGTTTTTAAATGTGCTATATAAATAAAGTGATGAAGACGATGATGATGAAATGTTATACCATTTGATAGCCTGTTAATGTCCATTTTAAATGGTGCCACATTTTTAAGGAACATACATTTGTGGGATGAGCAGTAGGGCTGAGAGGGTTGTGCACATGAAAAAAACTGTCATTTCCTCTCTGCCAAACAGCGTATTCTGCTGTCGTTATTGACACTTGTTTTGAGCTTCTGGTACCCCCAAGTGCTGACAATCACATCCTGCTATAAGATTTATTTTCAATAAGCATTGTTACAAAAAATTTAAAAAAAGTACCAAACATAACTTTCCTTACTTTTTGTGCTAAGTCAAGTGAGTTGTTGGTTTTAACATAAGCTAAACTGAATCCATAGCCTGACTTTGTATTCGTCAGTCAACAGTTAGCAGGAAAATAAGAATTTAGGGAAGACTTGACAAATAAACAGCATATGAACTGCTAAAATCCACTATACTTAAAAAACAAGCTAGTTTTTCTAAAGGGAATGGATATTGTTCTGTTAGAGCTTGAGAAACTAAACAGGGATAACTACCACAATAAGGATGACAAAGCATTTCTACAAAACTGTCAGAGTTACAGCATTTATTTGTGTTTCCTAAGGTTAAATAAATGTGGCAGCCATTTAAATGAGGTTAGCTTCAAAATCTCATCAGTTGTAGATGTAAAACCAATATATATGTGCTGAGAGTTTTATTAAAATCTGTAGAGTGGTTAATAGGATAGTTTATTAACAGGTTAACTCCTATAGTTGATGCTAAAGGTTTAAACCAACAGCTTTTGCAAACTGCTAGTGCTCAAAACACACGCTGGGGATGAATTTCAGCTACTACCACACTAAATTTTAGCTCAGTATGTTGTTATAGCTATTGTAACAGCTGTAAGTTACAGCTATTTATGTGTTTGCTAAATTGGAATAACTGCAGTCTTGATTCTGGTTTTATGCATATACGTATGTACATTTCAGTAAAGTTAATTCACTGATTTATGAGAAATTTTGCTGACACATAGACAAGCAATTGCATGATAGCCTGCCTATTGTGGTGGTGAGCAAAAAAATATTATAAAAACATCATCTTAAAAAACATCCATGAACATTTTTATTATAACACATTTGCATTCAAAATGAGCTCCCTCAAGGTTAAAGGAAGCAATGATGTGTATGTGTTCGACAGTTATAAATGTGCATTTTCATTTAGCATGCCTTTATCCTTTCACTATGAAAGTTCAGCAGCAGTAATCATGATAAATGCGCCCCCCTACCAACAGATATGTGCACGGAGCAAAACATGTTAAGCAACAACATCTAATTCTAATCAATGGGGAATTTAGATCCAGCTACTTTCAGCTACTACATGGAGCCCATCAAAGGTCGCTGTGAGGTCACTGTAAAACGTAATATATGACATGTCAGGTATATTTTATAATCTCATGAAAAATGTTCAAGAAATCAATAGTTCGTCCCGGACTGTGGTGCCGTTAAGGCACCCTGAAACTCAGCTTGGCATTTCAGACATAGATTGCGTGTCTTACCAAGAAAAGATACAAGCCCAATGGCATATTCCAGTGCAAAATTCCATTTATCAATCTCCCTGCTTCGCTATGGGGCAATTTTTTTTTGCCTGTAGTTTGGCAAGACTGCTTCAAATCAAGATTTATATTTCAAAAAATGTGTGAAGAAATCTTTGCATATGTCAGAGTGATGCATGATTAAAAGTGAATGTTACTAGAGGCGTGCTGGAACTGAACATCACCATACAAGCTTGAACACAAGAACATGATGAATATACAAACAAAGAAAACGAAGGCTGCGTCTTACTGAACAATCTTGAAGCTTTTATTATGAAGACTTTTTTTTTTACCAATGTCTGAATGTATTTTGTCTCTCAGCTGTGTTTTATTAGATATTTTCTTTTCAGCTGGTTACATTTTGGATCATGGTTTGTTGTTTTATTAACATAACCATGATGATATGAAAGCTGGTTTGGTAACTGCTGTTTATTACCTGCAGATTTGGCTTTTGACAATATTACTTTTTTGCATCCATATGTGACCATATTTACATTGAAGTGTAGAGAAGATGTTTTAAAACCAGATATATTTTGGACCTAACTGTTTCATTAACTATAGGCACTCTTTGTCGCTACAGATGTAAAAAATGACTAGTAAATATATTTATATTGTCTCAGCACCTGGGGGTACCAGAAGCACAAGTTTCAACAGCAACATAAACTGTTTGATAGAGACGATTTGGCTTTTTTTTTTCATGTGCACAACCCACATACTCAGCTCTAATGCTCAACCCATAAATGCATGTTCCTCACAAATGTGGCACCATTTAAAATGAAAATTAACAGACTTTCCAACAGTGTAAGATTTATTGTCAAGAATTGTTACAACAAATTAATAATTGACAAAAAACAAAAAATTTCCTTAGTTTTTTGTGTTTAGTTTTTCAGGTGCATAAAAATGACCTGAAACATTGTAGTAACCAATTTTTTTTAGGATTTCTTGCCCGTGTACGGTGTTATTTGTTCGGATGGGTGTCATTATTAGGAGGTGGAAGATGAGCAGGTGTTGTCATCACTTAAAGGATGAGACAATAAGGGAGCTGATGAGGGAGTAGTCTGTTAGCAAAGCCAGGGAACGTTTTTCTTTTCCTTTTTTTCATCGCATGCACTAGAATTTCAATAAAAACTGAATGAAGCAACTGAGAAAGAAAAGGTTACAGAGTGAAGTATATATCTGTTCAGGAGTGCAACATGTTCAGGTGTGTGTTTTGTAGCACTGGCAAATGTGTACGCAGTCAACTCGATTCAAGATATTGTAGCTGCCACAGCTAACTGAACTTAGCTAGCAGAAAAATGACTATAACTATCATGAAGATATTGAGCTAAGTTTGGTGTGGTATCTAATATTTATTGACAATACACACTAAGCACTTTCTCATCTGACTCTATATTGCAATATTGTGTAAAATTAGACGTAATTTGCAAGATTTGATACTAACAACTTAAACTCGAACTGTTCTCGTCAAAAGATAATCCAGATTTTTCAGATTATTTCCCCTGGAACTTGAACTGAGCCCAGCTCAGATTTTTGACATTTAAGGGTCATCTAAGTGAAACATTTTAGACAAACCTTGCCGACTTCATGCAGAAGAAAAACTACCAACATTTCTGCTCAGTGGCAGGTTGTTCTCTGCTGTGTGCATTGTGTGTGAAGTGGCTCTGCCAATCCTTTTTGTGATGTGTTATTGATAAAATGTCTGTCACCTCTGCTTTTGTTTAAGAAAAATAAAAGACCTGCCATAAAAGTGAAAATACTGTATATTGCATGCGCATTTCACTTTACAGCTTCAATCAAGAGTTTATCTTGTAGATAATGGCCAACAGAAGGCAAGAGAGAAAAAAGGAATGAAGCAGCAAATTAATGAAAAATCTTTGAGACATTCTGAAACTGGTAACTTTGTCCTCAGATCATCAGACATGAAGGCACAACAAATATAAAATGCCTCAATGTACACATGTGGCGGTTTTGTTAGATTATGTGTTTAAATTTAATCAGATTTTATGTCGAAAGCAGCAATCTCATAATTTCAGTATTCTGGTTTTAATCAGAATTTTTGAATGCCTTTAATTTGACAACAAAAGATAGTAAAATAGTTATATGAATAACTACAACTTTTTGTTTTTTTTATTAACTTTTACCAACATTTTTTATATTATTAGCTCAGTTTTTAAGACTTCCAGTGTTTTTTTTACTTTTAGCTTTATGGTAGCCTTTGCTACATTTAGCTAGCCTAGAGTTTTGCTAATTTTGACTTTCAGCTTTTGCTCATTTCAGCTTTTAGCCACTGTCCATTTAGCTTTAGCAACTTGGTTTCAGCATTTTCAAATAATTTCAAAATTTATTCAGCATTCTGCTGCATTTATACAGAAATTGCAGTTTCTCTAGCTGACATATGACATGACTCACAAGAATTTAACAAACATTAAAACAATTTAATACGTGAATGTGGACTATTTCATGTTAGAGGTGAAAATTTTGCTTTATTTTTAAGTGGTGAATTATATGAATTAATTCAGTTTAAACCAATGAGAACAGAACTTTGAATGTCATGGATGAACTTTTACAAAACTGAAAAAAAATATTAATGTATTCAGATTTATAAAGGTATGTGCACTTTTGCTTTGGCATCAATGGCAAGTGGAGTCAGGATAGACAACTAGTTGGTCAAGAATGCACACAGACATTTCTGTTCTCTATACATGAACTTCACACATACTTGAACATGTATTTTCACTGCTTTGTTGCCACAGACGTGTCATAAATAAATGCCTTTCTTTCACTATAATCAATAGGACTGCAATATAAAAGGAGCGGCCTGAAGGTTGAAGCACCTTCTTTCTTCTTTCATTTTGACTGATGACACTAATATAAGTTTGCCACAAGTGGTCATCTACGATACAGGAGAGGTGGCGCGGGCTTCTGTAATGACACAGAGAAAATAATAACCCTGAGATTGTTATGATCGATATTTAATCCATTGAGCAGAGGCAGCCTTGAGGATGCAGGAGCCTGGTTGCTCTGTTATCTCTGAAATTCAAAGACGAAAGACCTCTTTTTTAACGCGGGTGGCCAGAGTCCTTTGATTGGCAGCCACTGATGAAACACACCGTGATAAGACCCCGGCACTGGTGGCCGAGGGCCACCCCTCCACTGACCCTCCATTGTCTCTGCCATCAAGCCTTGGCACTGTCCTGATCAACGGATAAGACAGAACTCCAGTGCTGTTCTTCTCACCAAGACAACACAAAGAGAAAAAAGAACAAAAAACAAAGAGAAGAAGAACCTAAATAGAGGGGGAGGAGCAGCTAAAGTAAAACTGCTCATGTGCGTATTTATTGGTCCATGAATCAATATGGCTTTTCTCCTACAGAAAGGCACGTCTGTCATACAGAGTGAATATCTATCACTTCCACCTGGAGCTGCCGTGTGGCAGCAAGGTCGTCGCTGATAGCCTTGCATTGGCGTGTGTGGAGCAACTGAGTGAAGGGGATGACAGCTAAGCAATATGGGGATATAACTCATATTACTCATCTTATACACGAACAATTGCAATGGCCCTGATTATAAGGAGTGATTTAGTGTACGTCCAGCTCGGAGCTCATAAACATCCAGACACAGGACACTGCATATGGTCCCTGTTTGATGTTGATTTTGTGCACCATTAGGTCTATTTGCTGACCTGCAGCTCTAACCCACTGTAATAAAACAAGGCACCCGCAGCTTATTAAGCATACAATGCAGTTTTTAACAACATGCATGGAACAAACGTGTTCTTAGTGAAGACATATTGGGTCAGTTATGATCCCAATGCAGCAGCAAATTTAGGTGTTATATTATTGATTAAAAAAGTCATTTTTATCTGAATCAATGTTTTGAAGGGATTTTTAAATAGATCCTTATTAATCCAGTTGATTTTTAATATGCGTCTTAAAAAATCTAAAAAAATCTTTAAAAATATCTATTTGTCATAAACTTGGCCATGACTGAACTGTACGCAAGGTAAAAAAGTGCTTTACAGTTTTTAAATACAAACCCTTTGCACACAGTTACTAAATTTAACAAACAAGTAGTGTTAAAAAAACAACTGTGCATACAGTAGAGAAGGATATACAGTACCCTAGAACAGGGGTTCTCAAACTTTTTGGGTCTGGGGATCCCTTACAAGTGTGAAGAAATTCCAGGGACCCCCCTTAATAAACCCCATGCTGTTAATGTAAAATAATTTACCGTTATTTTAACCCCGGAAACAGATCTGCAGCTCTCGCTGGAGCGGTTCGCGGCCGAGTGCAAAGCGGCTGGGATGAGGCTCAGTGCCTCCAAATCCGAGGCCATGGTCTTGAGCCGGAAAAGGGCAGAGTGCCTTCTCCG
>NW_013952631.1:185767-187452 GCF_001266775.1 Austrofundulus limnaeus
CCCCCAAACTGTAATTAACTGTCAGGGCCGATCTAAAGAAGAGATCCCACATCGTGGAGTTGGGGCAGTTCATTAAGAGTCTTAAAAGGCATTTGCAGCCTGCAATAAGCATGACAAGCATGACAAGCAGCAACACTGTGTCTGATAACCGTAAATTAACTAAACTCTA
Organism: Austrofundulus limnaeus; assembly: GCF_001266775.1. Classification (NCBI taxonomy): domain Eukaryota; kingdom Metazoa; phylum Chordata; class Actinopteri; order Cyprinodontiformes; family Rivulidae; genus Austrofundulus; species Austrofundulus limnaeus. Next base: position 185,937 of record NW_013952631.1, read on the forward strand.
AAAGACAACCCCATGTGTTTTTTTATACATCGTGTTCCTCAGTCTAATGGATAATGCAGAGTTGTGCCTATCACTTTTTTGGTGCTGTGACAGGATATGATTGGGATAGAGGAGGGGAGAGGAAATCAAACAGATGGCTGATGTTTGTTTCTCTTGCTGTGTGTATCAGGGAAACGAGGGCTCAGCTTTTGATTGCATTGCTAATAATATCACTGACATTGTTTAATTACACAGCTGTGGACAAGAGCTGATAGGATCTGTATTTTGTTGTGCCTGCACTCCAGGTTCATCTCTCTGAACATCAATAAGGTATGAATCCACCAAAGAACCAGGCAAATATTTCATATTTTCCAGCTGCACTGACATTCTCCATCTCTTTTTATATTTCTAGCTTTTAGCTATTCTCTTTCTTCCACCGCCAGACTGTAGATTTTTCACTACTTTCATATGCTATCAAAGTACTTGTTTACTTCTTCAGCCCTTCCACTTTTTTTTCTAATGCAGTTGCACTTTTTTCCCCATGAATTTGAGCACCCCCAGTAATAAAAGGCAAAATGTCTCTGTGTAGCTCTGTGTATCAGTGTGTGTTTGTTAGGAGGCACCTTCTCATTTTGCTCACCTGATTGCAGCCTGCTATTACACAGTGAGTTGGGAATGCTCAGTGCCAGCCCTCCCGACCCCATCCCAGAGACCACCTTCAACACCTTCAATCAACTCTCATATCAACCGGTGGGGAAGACAATCAGAGCGAACAGGGCTATAGGCAAACAGAAAGCTGAAGGAGGAAGTCGAGCATAGAGGGAGACAGGAAGAAATTAACTGTTTGATGGAGGGTTGGAATACAGCAAAAAAATAAAAAATGGAAGACTGGAGGTGAATGTTTATTATTGAAAAGAATGTTGTTTAAAGGGCAGCATGGTGAAAGGCTGGTGTCTCAGTTTTTCTGTGGAGTTTGCAAGTTTTAATTTTTTTCTGAGTGAATTTTCTTCAGATGTTCAGTTTTCCTCCCACAGAATGACAACATGCATTTGTAACCCTAAAGCAGAAGTGTCAAAATCATATCCACCGAGGACCATGTCCTCAAAGGGCGAGTTGTAATTAACTTTAAAGTTTTGTGTTTCACTTTGACTAAACAGAAAATGTCACGTTCCTCATCTCATTGCTACGGCTGAGCAACACTAACAAATAATAACTGAGCTTTACATGTATTTTGTGCATATAAACAGTGTTTCAACATCTCCTTTTATAAACACTGAAAAGTACTATGTTTGCGACTGACCAAATGTGAAATTAATAACGCATAAATACTATTAAAATTAAAAGTAAGAGATTCTCATTCACTGTTGAGTTGTCGTAAGTCTTGGAATCTGAACTCTCTCACTTTCTGACAGTGAATTTCTATACATAATCAACATGCATTATGGGACATTTAGTTTCTGGTCGATGCTGGCTTTAAAACAGCTTATTTTGAGACACGAAAACAGGGCTATCCAGCTAAATTGTTTGGGGGGGGGGG
>NW_013952631.1:189392-191793 GCF_001266775.1 Austrofundulus limnaeus
AACAAGATAAGTATCACGTTTTAACGAGATACGTATCACGTTTTAACGAGATACGTATCACGTTTTAACGAGATACTATCACGTTAAAACGTGATACGTATCACGTTAAAACGTGATACGTATCACGTTTTAACAAGATACGTATCACGTTATAACGTGATAGCGCTCGGATTTTTTTTTTCCTGCCTGATAGCAACACGCTTCCGTATAAATGTATACATTTTGTTGTATTGAATAAATTTAAAGTTTACCATTGATATAAAAACAATTTTCAAATTAAATTAAGTAAAAAAAACTACAGTAAGTGGGTCACTGCAGTTACCCGCAGGGCCGCATTTGGCCTGCAGGCATTGAATTTGACACATGCGCTCTAAACTGTCCCTGGTGTGAGTGAGAGACTGAATGATTATTTGTCTCATTTGGCTCTACAGTATGTGTCCAGGGTATACCTCCTCTCACAATGACTGCTGATGACAGGCACCAGCTCCCAGCAACTCAGAAAAGAAAAAAAAGTGTGTAAAAAATGAGTGTATGTGCATTATTCTAACCTACACTACCAGTCAAAGGCTTTTCTTTAAAAGGGCCATTTTTTTCATAGGTTGGATTTTTATGCTGAGGATTTAAGCTAATCTCATAAACTATTTATGAGTTGAGAAATACTGAAGTCAGAGACATTTTGGTTACAGTTTTAAATATTATATTTTGTCCAATCTGGTAGAGCAGAGTCTTCAACCCTGTTCCTTGTGACTAGGGTTTCCAACTGTCCCGTATTAGACCTAGACCAGCAATCAGAGCTGTCACAATATGGCAGAAAAGTAGGCATTTGTCTAGCACCCTGAGCTTAAGGCCCCTGAGAGATGATACTGGCGTAGCCAAATTCAACGACCAAATGAAACACTTAGGGAGGTGAAATGACCGGCATACTCGCTCTACCCACTTAAGGGCCTCCGTGACAGCCAACAGCAACACAGACTGTGGCAACTTCATTTGGCCTGTTTACTGAACTTTACAACAAGATCCAGGCTATTGTTAGTTTTGAAGACCTCTGTTGCGGAGCATGAAGTACGTGTTGCTGATGACTCTCAATTGCCACCATATAAAAGTCCCCGCTCATAACTAACCCTGAACCTTACAATTCCCACCTGTGGCCTCTTTCCTTTTTGATGCTGCAAATGATTGGAGCATTGATCAAAAAAACACTGCATCTCAACACTTAGATTTATTTTCCTGCTTTTAAACACAGACTGAAGAACTACTTTAAGGAGTCATGTAACTGTAGGGATGGGTACCGAATTCGATAATTTTTAAGTACCGACCGAATTCTGTCGGTACTATGGAGTATCTATTCACGTAACATCAAAGGGTACCATGTTTTAGTACCTAAACGCATCATTGCGACCATATTGGCATAAGAGTGGGAGATTTTCCATGTTTGTCCTGAACGCAGCATCGCACAAGAGCATAATGACGTCAGCAGCCGCTGGTTCAGTAAACAGAGCTCGGCCTGAATGAAGCTTTAAAGCCTCGCAGCTCCTGAAGTAAAACTCACCGAACAGACCGCCTCTGAATTATCTGATGGATTAATTATCTTGTGAGCACGACGTTTGCTTGCTCAAAGTAAATAAAGTACAGCCACTTTCTTTATTTCATCCTCCATTAAACAGAGAGCGGCAGTGGAAAACAACAGAGGAGCTTCCCGACAGTCCGAACGCATCTGACCTGAAAGAGCACAAGCAGCCAGCTTGAAGCGTTAGGCTCGTTTTGGATACTCAAAACGTAGCTTGAATACCTTTTATTTATTTTAACTCCATCCTCTTTTGCTTATTTGATTTAAATTAAACTTATTTGCCTTCCATGGACCTCCATCACAAAATTTTTCTTGGAGATCTTTCCAGCTTCAGCTTGTTTGTTTGTTGAAGTTGATTTTTGAAAATAAGAGACACATGAGTTTTCTCCTTCACTCTGCTCCCTTTTAATCCAGGGTAGGGTTTACTTTGTTTTTTAATGCTGAACATATTGTTTTGTTATTATAAATGAATGGAACAAATAAAAAGACATCTCTTAATTAGTGCTGGGCGGTATACCGGTTCGCACCGATATAAGTTTTCTGAATACCGACATACCGGTTTAAATAGCCTGAAAACGTGCGGAACATTTCGTCGCGGCCGCTGTTTCCCGGGGGACACTTTTCCTCGCTGCACCGCCATATGCATTAGCATGCTAATATTATTGTTGCAGCGGCGGCTGGCAATTCCACTTCTTATATTGGCTGACGTTAAAAAAAAACATCCCGTTTTCACCGTCGCTGAATCTAGTAAACACCTCTTCAGTGATGTGCACGGTTAGATATAACACTCGACTTTAATTTGGAGACGTGGAGATGCATGGAGACTTTAACGTG
>NW_013952631.1:192583-197100 GCF_001266775.1 Austrofundulus limnaeus
GACATGTTCGTACGAACCCTTTGTACGAACAAAAGTAAGAGAAATTTAGGATAAGAATACGAACATGTTCTTGCATGAGGCCCATTGTTTACTGCATGGATGTAAATTTTGTTGCCCTCTCCCCATCTTCCCCTTTTCAAATGTCTTAGTATTTTCAGTCTAACATTGTAAATAAGAAATTGATGTGGTGAAATAAAGGTTTAACACCTTAGTCCTAAATCTTACCTCTAAAACAGGGGTGTCAAACTCCTGTCCTCGAGGGCCGCTATCCTGCATGTTTTAGAGGTTTGCTTGCTCCAACACACCTGATTTTGATCGCTGGGTGATYAACAGGCTTCTGCCCAATTTGAAGAGTTAATTCAATCACTGAATCAGGTGTATTGGAGCTGGAAAACCTCTAAAACATGCAGGATAGCGGCCCTCGAGGACTGGAGTTTGACACCCCTGCTCTAAAACAATAATGGTGTTTCACCATATTAGGATTGATCTTAGATCCTTGAAAATAGGTGTTTACCAAAAAAGATCATAAAAATTTGTGCAAATTTCTCCACTGTGGGATCAGTAAAGTTTTATCTTATCTTATCTTATCTTATCTTATCTTATCTTATCTTATTTTATTGCATCGTATCGTTTCGTATCGTATCGTATTGTATAGTATTAAATCTTAAAACTGTAACAAAAACCAGCTATACACACATGCACACATCACGTTTTGCTTTTCTGTGGCAGATGATAATCAAAATAGAAAATCGAAACAAACAAAAACCTTGCCTCCTGACTACAATCACTTGCGAGCAGATGAATTTGTACTCATGGAAAGTGAAACCGATCTAATCTTCATTTTAAGCTCCTCATCACTGTCTCATTCATACTGCAGCCAAGGAAAACCAGCTGGATATTGCTGCATTAGTCTCCTCCGTCATGGCAACCCAAAGTAATCAACTCCGTATCTTCTAACCTTCCCGTTTATACACCCACTCCTCCCACCTGGCACCATCAAACGCTGCTCTCCCTGCCTCGTAACCTCACAGAGAGATCTCCTCCATGGCAACCCACAGGAATCTAATTCATATCTAATGATGCCAACCCTCCAAACCAGCCTACTCATGAAAATGAGATTGAAAATTAAATGAATTAATAGACAGGTGCGGCCTAGGATACAGATTTTGCAATTTCCCAAGAGGAAATTGTTTGGAGACTGTAAGGACTCCAAAATCCTTTTCTAGAATTTTTTATATCCTTCTAAAAGGTTAATGATCAATCATTACATTTGTGCAGCTATTGCACTGCAGAGCTTCAGAACAACAAACACAGAAACACTGACCACATTTAAAACAAGAAAGCATGCTTTCATTTATAATGAAGCATCACTGATGTATTGGTAGTTTTATGACTCACAGTGAAAATATGTTCAGTAGTCTTGAATAAACAAACTTTAGTTCAAACCTAAATGTTTTTTGAAGTTGAGATTTGTAAAAAAGTCATGAATAGTAAATATCTTATCTGTTAGATAGCAATTTAAACAACCTCAATTTGGAGAATTAAGCTTCTTCTCTACTGTCAAGACTCACTAATCATTTCATGTCATTCAGTTTGACTTAAAGGAGACCAATTATGGGTCCGAGAAATTTTTATGGTATGCATGTGGGCTATCCAGAACATGTTCATTCAATTTAATGCACAAAATAATTCCCAGATAATAAAATTTCCCATTTTCTAGTTCTGCCTGCTCTGACTTCCGTTCAGAAGAGCTCTTTATGTTAATGAGCTCTTTTGGTAACGCCCTCCAAAAATCTGTTGACATTAACTCCGCCCTCCAGAGCCAGCGTTTACGTTAGCATGGCTAATAATAGCAGAAACTCTGTTGTACAACCATATGTGAGACCCAGAGGCAGAGTCGCAGCTTCTTTTTATTTTTTTTCCTCCTCTGCTCTGCGCTCACTCTGCTGTTACCAGAGCAGGGAGCATCAGCGGTCAAAATACCTCAGAAACTCGAACAAATAGGCTTTAACAAGGTTTTAATAAGCTAAACAATAGAGGTACATGGGAAAACGTGTTCATAATGAACTAAAATAAAAATAAATATTTAAATAGTGTCCGGGCCAGTCTCAAACCCTGGTCTCCCACTCTCTGGTCCAACACTCTACCCATTGCCCTATTCGAGGCTTGTTGTGACATTAGCTGTGCATTGCACAACAACTGTGAGGGTTTTTTTGTATTGAGGAGGTGGAGTCTCACCCGAGGGTTGCTAGATGAGGGGCTGGACGCAGGTTCCGGTGGGTTGTCGTACAGTTTGTGACATCACAAAATGATGGAAGTATAAAACTTGTCGTTAATATACATTGAAAAAATACATTTACTTACAGTAAATATGCCCCTGGGTGCATTTTTTTGGTCCTAGGACTGTTTTTTAAGAAGTACATACTCAAAGTTTAGTAAAAAAAGTTTAAAAAGTGAATTTTGCATAATAGGTCCCCTTTAAGTGTAGGTATGTGTCTCAATCTGGGTATGACTATGGGCAGGGATCATCATTGGGTGGCTTTGTCTGTTGTGATCTTATCATCCGGTAGTTGGACTTCATTTATTTTTATTTATCTCAGTATTGTTTATAAGTGCCAGTATACATTGTCCTTTCATACTGCTTCATCAAGCTCATACTGAATGTGCTTGTCTCTGGAACCACCTGTAGCTGGAACCACCACTGAGGTGGATCCAAAAACTATAGGACCTGGAAATGCAGACACAGTTGCCCAAGGCTGAATCAATGAGGACTGTTAAAGCCACGTACATGGAGAAGGGGCTTTAGTTTAGTTTAATGCTGATGAGTTGAGAAACTAATGACTAACTAATGGCTAGTCTGAGCAACACCAAGACCAAAGTGGATTGCTGCCTACTTGAAACAACTCCAAACCTCAAAAGTTTTATAGTGCTCTGTACAAATGTCATTTTTAAAAATTTTTACACGTCACAATGCATGGTTATTTGCATTTGCAAGTGACAGCAGCTAGCTGTGTTTCTGGTGAAGACTGGGGCACTCCTAGCAGAAGCATAATAATTTGCAAAGTTCATAGAGTTTATAAAATAGGTTGTGCATGAATCTTTGTGATTTTCAAGGCCTTCAGCCCTAGCACCACATGGACTAGCTGTTTTCCAAATTCAGTTTGTTCAATGTGACTTTTACAAGTAAATTAATAATTTCATAATGTTTTCTTAAAACATCACAATGTTTCCTTTAAGCTAGCTTGCACAATATTATTCAGTTGTAATACTGATTATGAAGTCACAGTTTAAAATAATTTCTTGGAATGGTAAATGGTCCACACTTAAAAGTTTTCAGCTCCTCTAGTTCTGAACTTCACAGGTTTCTCATTCACAGACCCACAAAGCTTTCTATACAGTGTATTTTACATTCTATCTACAATATGTTCACAATGATGAGCATATTGAGGACAGTGGGGGTTCATTGTCAGGCCCGGAGACATGGCACTGAGGGAGCTGAGGATTGAACACCAATCCTCTGATTGGAAGGCAATCTCCCCACCACTGCGCCAAAGGCACCCCCACCTCTTGGATGACCTTTAGCCTTGATTGTGGCTATTTTCAGTCACTGAAGAACATATTGCAAAAGTGAAGGGACATTTAAAATGATGCCTTCTGTGTTTACTACATGAAGGACAATACTTTGTCAATCAAAAGAACAGTTATACACTTTACAACATGGCCTCCAGCTCATAAACATAAAGGGAAAGGCAAAGACACTTCCATCATAAACCACTAAAATTTCTCCAGGAGCTTGAAAATCATTTATTCTGTCCTTCAATAAATCTAACTCTTTTTAGAGTTAGTTGTGACAGTGCTGAAAAGGTAGCTACACTCAAAAAGTTAAACTGAATCTTCACAATAAAAAAATTAATAACACAAAAAAACTAACACTTTACACGGCGAGTTTTAAATATCTAGAGATCTTTTTTGGTTCACTTATAAACTTTATAAAATACAGCACTCCTGTTAAATAAAACAACAACAACAACAACAACAACAACAACAACAACAACAACAGTGTAAGAGCTCTGATAACAGCTCTAATGGCTCCAATGGTTGGGTTCATGTTGAACACTCAAGATTTATCATTAACTATGTTACTCACTTCCCTCACACTTTGTTAGTTGATAATCTGACAAGAAAAAAAAATTACAACTGCTTGCCATTTTTATCTATTTTGAATTAAATTGGCTCAAAAGTTGATCAGTTGTAGATGTAAGTGATTGTTTCCTAAAGATTTCCATTTAATCTGTCCAGTGGTTCATGAAATTTTCTGCTAACAGACAGAGATGAATCTGAATAATCTGCTCAGATTACTCCCATTTTTAAATCTGGTGATCCAACAGAAGTTTCAAACTATCGGCCAATTTCTGTTCTTCCTATTTTTTAAGTTACTTGAAAAAGCATTATTTAATCAACTACTTCAGCATCTAGAAGCTAATAATATGCTAAGCAATAGCCAACATGGTTTCTGC
>NW_013952631.1:202030-207283 GCF_001266775.1 Austrofundulus limnaeus
GGCTCAGTGATGTTTGAGAAAATGGTGATAGAGAAGATTCATCTGAAATAGGGACAGGGTAAAATACAGCTCCCCCCAAAATTGAAAAAATTTAAAGGGCTTTGTGAAAGTGAAACGTTCATTTTTTTCCCTCAGCCATGGCAGGAGATGAAAAATGGCTGACAGAAGTGTTCTTTACATTGATTTCAGAGGATTCCGAACAGGAATGGCTTCCATCAGTGGTACTGAGGGCAAACAAAGACTTTTTAGCTGTGGAGCCTACACGTAGAGATAAATGTTTGACTGAAGGCTATTCTCCCAGCTGTATGATCCTAATGATCTGTAGCCGTCACATTCCCATCTCTCTTGTGGTACATGAGGCCCTGTGACACAATGCTCTGGTCTATCGGTCAGAGCAATCGTTGTGTGGGCCCACCATTTCTCTGCAGGTCACAATGATGGAACAACAGAAAAAAAAAAACATATTGTGTGTTGGGGGTGAAAGATGTGAACAACACACAGATCACATGACAGCTTAGATTTTAAAAGAATTCTAAATGGACTGAGATACAATCTACATTAATATTGCAGTTTATCAAGCCAAAGAGGATTTATTATGCTAATCTTTTAATCCTCAAATGGAGCTGTGAGCATGCTACTAAGTAGGCAGGACACACACTTCTGGGCTTTTAGCATGGTTATTAAAAAGAAAAGGATTGCCTTTTGTCAGTAGGTGTACAGTAGCAACTGCACATAAAGTCATGGCTTTATAGCAAAGTAAGTCATTGCTTGAAGGAATGTATATTAACTGCTGTATTATGTGTCAATGTTATAAACAACAATTTCATATGACCTGTTCAGGGGGTTATGTATTTTCCAGGCATTTAGTTTACTTTACTGTCATTTAACCAGGCAAATTGCATTGACATCACAGATCTTGTTTGCAAGGGAGGCCTGGGTCTGAAGGCAGCCTATTGTATGAACTGGAGTTCCCAGATGAAACCCACCCAAGCATGAGGAGAACATGAAAACTGCACAGGAAGACCCCAGGTTCAAACCTGGGATCGAACCAGGACCTTCTTGCTGTGAGGCATCAGTGCTAACCACTGATCTGCCATGCTATCATTTTGACTAAATGCCTTGAAATTGGCATCTGTCTCTTTAAGAGCCTCCTACTGTTTCAGACACTCCCACTTCAGCACATTTTCACAACAATGCTTCATGCCGTTTACAACTTTTAATAGGAGCCATGTAAAAGCATATTGTCATTGGCATCTAAAAACACATTTCCTTGATGAAGGCTTTTTTAATCTGAAAAGGATTGGACTGAGAAGAACAGATGCAGCAGTTACACCAGGTGGGGTGTTTGGGGGAGGGGTGCTCTGTGGAGCGGAAGCTCAGCAGCGGGAGGAGCTTTGAGTAAATGGGCGTTACTTTGTACCAGCAAGCATTTAGGCAGCTCTGGATGGTTAGGACAGAAGATTCAAGGATTTCTCAAACATGTATGAAACTCTGTACGTTTTTTGGTTAGGGAATAACTTCATAACATGATAAAAAGCTCAAAAAAGTCACCTTTGCTTACTGTGTGAAAGTTTTTGTATAATCTGTTCAACGGTTCACAAAACATTTTGCTAACACACAAAGAGAGTTGATTTTAACAGTTACAACAAACTTTTTGGGGAAAATCTTGCAAGACCCCTAGGCATTTAAATTACTGTATGTGTTGAGGATGATTCTCAGATACTAACACACCAAATTACACCTCAATATCTGTAATTTGACTTTTTATAATGGATCAGGCTGATTTGCTACTGTAGCCATATTGAATCGGACTCCAAAAAATGAGTATTTTGCAGAGATCAACCTAAAAATTATTATCTGCGAGTTTTAATAAAATCCATCCAATGGTTAATGTGAGATTTTGCTAACAGACAGACAAACACAAGGACATACATACACAGGCATTTGTATTATTGGCTGTCTTTTATGGATGATCAACACTCTCTCCCTCCTTTTGCTATATCACTGAGGAGCAAGCTGCTGCTGCCAGCTAACTGGTGGTAAAGAGAATTATATATGGTATATGCTCAATTACAGGCACTTTCATTTAAAAGAAATCACCACAGACGTCAAACAAAACACAAATATGAGCTTTAATAGTAACCTTTGGTCACAGCATTCCTATTAGCGCTGCATGTTCCCTTTTTCTGTTTCAGCAGAATATCACTTAAGGCAACAACCAAATGTTCCAAGTCATTAAAAATAAATCCATCTCTGTTAGAAAGTGCAGTTAGTCTATCCCAGGTGAGGAATTCCAGCAAATCCACATCACTGTTCAGATTGTTAACAGAGCCTGACACAGCAGGATAATGATCCACAAACTTCACAGCACAAAGTGCATATGGGCTTCCTGGCACAGACAGCCTCGTTAAAAAGCATTTGAATATCAATTTCATATTTTATATTTACATTTTTCATGCAGCTAAGTACAATGTTGTACATAAAATTGCAACATTCAACATGTTTGGTTTTAAGCAGAGTATGGATCAGATTTTTTTATAACCCACTTTAAAATGTGTAGAATTGTGTTATTGCCTTTTTCTGTCTTTTAGTTAAATATCTCATGAAAGGACAAACAAACAACAAGGATGAATCTTTTTACAAAAATCGCAAAAAGTAGGTATTTAATAAATATACATCTTTAATTGATTAGCATTTGAAGGCAACCTGACTCAAGATGGCCACTGTAATTAATCAAGATTAGAAATTGTAAAAGATGGTCATGTACTATTTTGTCATTATCTGCTGGAAGACTCAACTCTGTTTATCTGCCATTGGCTGATGTCTGAACCTCTCAAACAGCATTCATTTGATGTGCAGTGCATCTATAACTCATTACCTTTTGAAGTCACGCTGATTCAAGACGAGGCCACCGCTGATCCACCATAGCAAGAAAGACTATAACTCATACAGTTTTACAGATAATGAGCTCAAATGTGGTGTGGCAGAAGCTCAGGAGTGTCACATCCTGGTCCTCAAGGGCCACTATCCTCCAGGTTTCTCTGTTTTGATATTCATGATTTGCATGAATGGGTGATAAACAGGCTTCAACAGAATTTGAAGAGGCTATTCAATCACTGGATCAGATGTGTTTGAGTGGAGAAACAAGGAAAACATGAAGGCTAGCGGCCCTCTGGGACTAGAATTTGACACCTGTGTAGCTGAAAGTGTCCCAGTTTTGGGGGTTTTGGGGTATGATTTTGTGTTTTCGTGTTTGATACACCCTATTTATCAGTAAATTTGTTTTATCTTGTTCATTTCTGCCACAGTCCCCAACAAGAGATGAGAAATGGCTTATTGAAGGGATCCGGCTCTTGACAAGTCATTTCTTTCATCAGGACATTCGATTTAGAAAGAGTTACGTGATCATGTAGGGATATACGTCATCATGTACGCTGTACGCGATTACGTAATTCTGTTACGTGGGTGGCACCATGTGTTTTGTCAAGCAGAATCCCCCTCCCCCTTTCCCTTTGAGCTGCTGCACTCCACCACTCTGCCTGTTTTCCATGAAAAAGCAAAGGAGCTATTGTCTTTGTGGTTAATGTGTAAAAATAAAGATATTATGTGGAATAAAAAAATAGAAACAGCTCTTTACTGCTCGTAACTCAATTCTTGTCGTTCACTGTAAAGAGCAGTTCAAAGAATTTAGATAGTTTTTAAATGCCACAACTCTATCTTAGACAATTTTATACATTTGTTTCACTGTTATCAGTTCAGCCCGGCAGGTTGAACAAGTTTGAATTCAAAACTGCAGATTACCTGCTGCCTGCATCTTTGGTTTCTCAACTGACCCTTACAGAAAGTCATCCCTATCATATACTCCTGAAGCTTACAGAAAACAAGCTCCTTGTTTTAAACTTTGGCACAGGAAAGGGCAATATGAGCCCTTTTAAATAAGCATATGCACAGTTTATTACTCTTTCCATAGAATACAGGGACAAATCCAGCTGAGAAGCGTAACTGAAGATTTTTAATTACCCTGGCTGCCTTTATTGGCCATTTTGATTAGGTACTGTACCTCCATTCGACAACAGCAGAACCTTGGTAAATGACAGCCCCTCAGACGTCTTCATGTCAGCAGCAGAGTCATCCATCACCTTTCATTGCAGTGTGAAAGTGGCTGACGTGCCACCTCTGTCTGTGATGAATGGAGCCTGTCACTGTGTCGCCAACCTCCTTTATCTGCTGAGGCAGGACAATCCCTCTATATCTACCTATAATCAGTTAGACCCCCTGTGATCCTCAACAAGACCCCCAACCCCACATCTATCCATGCGTAATGTCAGATAAGAAATTGTTTGTACAATTTATAGGTTAGGTACGTATAGTTCTTGTGAAAAATTACAGATCTCGTTGCAGGGTGCGTTTTTTTTCTCCCATATTTCATGAGATAGCTTTTTGATTGATTTGATTGCTTATTTAACCTTGATAGAGAGAGCACAGACGTGTTGAGCTGAAAATGCAGACATGAAACCACGGGCGAAGTGGGGAAACTTTTCAGCCCAGGAGTTTAATGGCCAAGACCAGCCCAATTTTTGTACATATAAAAAAATTAGGCAAAGATGTAGCACTAGCATGTAATATTTTTGTATTTTGTATTCACCGATCAAAACCTGCCTCTTCACACTTCATCAACAACGAAGTAAATGGTGCAATAATGTGTACTCAATCACACCTATATGATGTTCACCTGCATTATACTATATACTGTAGCAGCTCTTTAATCTCACCAGGAGTACTGTTTGACAATCAACTAGTTTCATAGAACATAGTTCAGTTTTGTAGTACACAGGTGGTACACTACATGTGTGTTGGTTTATTCTCTCTAATGTTAAGCAATGAGCATCAGAAGCATTGTAATGTGTGTGAGGGGGCATTAGTGTGGGGTCTGGGGTCCTACCCCAGAAAATTTTGAAACTAGTAGATGCAGTTTCCTGCATTCTGGTGTATTTTACCAGTTTCCTAAACATACTTTTACCTACCGGTAAATAAAACACTTGATTAAATAACTAAATTAGAGACAGATTCTAGTTGAATCATCCTGTTTTTAAACTCACTGCTGTGGCTCAGATAATGAAATTAAGGTGACAATTTATCCCAAACAATGACTTTAGAGTAGAATTTTACTTTATATTTTTTGTTCTTGTTTCAGTTTTATTTGTAACATGTCATTGTGCCAAGCAACTGCATGTTTAAAATATTAACTACACA
>NW_013952631.1:207933-213822 GCF_001266775.1 Austrofundulus limnaeus
CATTTTATTCTTGCTAATAATACAAGCAGTACTACTTTAAATGTTTGAATTGACCAATTTCTGTAATTTACTAGCTTCATTTTCCTAATTCTTGTCATAATTCAGTTTAACTGATTAAAAACACCTCAATAATAGATTTAAACTCATCACTGAACTTAAATTATAGCTAACATTAATGGATCACCTGGACTAACTAACTGCACTTACTTTTGGTAGAAAAAACTATCGTGGGGAAATGTTGATTTATTTTCTGGTTTTTTTGAAAAGACTACAGTTTTACCAAAAGCTGGACATTATCAGATGAGTCTTACCTCTACCAGTTGTAGCCTGTAACTCATTGTTTATGCTGCAGAAGGCAGCTCAACGCAACATGCACAGCCTGTGTGTGTGTGCCTACGGTTTTTGCACCCTGGTGGGGACCATTTTCCCGGTAAACCCAGGTGGTGGTGAGGACCCACTCTTCCTTATGGGGGAAAAGCCCGGTCCCCGTTGGGGAAAATACTGTTGGTGGGTCAGGGTTAGGCTGTAGAAATGACCGGTAAATGAATGGAAGTCAATGCAAAGTCCCCACAAGAATAGATGAATAAACTCTTGACTGTGTGTGCGACACTGCTCCGCTCTGTCACAAGGAGGAAGGGAGCGGGGAGCGGGCTGTCTTTGCTGCTGCAGCTCTGTGTGTGAAAAAGGGAGGGAGGAGGGGCTCTTTGCTGCTGCAGCTCGTGGGAGCGTCAGTGAACTAACAGAAGTTCATCATCAGTTTTGATCGGAGATTTTTTTCGTCCTATCATCCTCGTACTAACTGCGCCCATCGGACCGGCCCAATAATGGTCCGGCCCAGCGGGATTCGTCCCGATTGTCCCGATTACCCACTCCGCCCTTGCATGAAACTGTTGTCAAAAGAGGAGTAGTAATGACATAAGGGAGATTTGGAATCATGATGCTTTCTTTGTCTCTTCTTGAGCAACATAACCTGAAAACACTGGCTCAAGTATACTTTACACAAAAAAAATGTATTTTGTTGTACAGAGTCCACCACCAACAACACAACATTTAAACATGCTGAGATGATATGTTTCCTGTTGGGACTGAGATTACATTTGCTTGATTTGCCTGTGATAATGCATTATCTTACATCTTGGAAAAAAGAGCAAGGCATGTAACTTTCTGCAGAGCTATATCTAATTGTATTTCCAGCTGTTACTTTCCATAATACAGCAGTCCTTGAAAATATACTCTTTTTTTTTTGTTTGTTTTGCTTGCTGCAACTTTAGAGTAGTACTGGTCGGCGGAGTAATTGGTCTGAGAAAATGGGTAAATAGCAAAAGGGGACAAGCCAATAAGCGGCTGAATATTTTTTTCTTCCCACACTTTTTGTTAGTTTGATTTTTGGTTGAATGCTTATTTTTATGGTATGGTTTTACTTGAGTTGCATTGTGAGTTTGGAATTATTACTTACAGTGTATTCTTAAAGTTTGTTCCTGTACTTTGCTCTTTTCTAGATGTTTTTCATAGACCTTGCAACTTCTCTCATTTCGACATTCTTTCATTTAGAATCTGAACACCTGCATTATAGTTCCTTCTACATTTATTCTTGAGTTTATCTTAGACATTAGCAATGATTGCATGTGTAAAATTGGATTGAAATATATTTGTATTAAATAATCTGAATGTATTGTTTATATTATGGGCACAGAATTAGTTAATCCAATCATGACGAGTGTTTACGTGCACCAGCCTTTTATTCAGAATCCAAGTACTGACATGCAGAGCCGTAAACTTTCCCTAAAAAAACACGGAAGCTGTTCTATTTCCGTAATGAACAGAAGCAAATGTTCTGTGTCTTCTGAGCACCCAGAATAGACTCACCCGTGCCAGGTTTTAATAATGGTGGAGACGTTACTGCACTTTCCACCATCAAGGTGTTCAATAATTTTGAGCTCTTTCAAAGTTTTGAATATGAGCGTTGCATCACTTACCCATAAATTAGCATCTAGCCAGGCAGGAATATGTCAGGTTGACATCAGGCACACATGAGCCGTCAGCTCAGTTTTCCACAACCAGAAAAACATGATCAGAATTAGTCTTTACATGCACGACATTCAGATTATCAATCGGCATTAATCACCCCTCTCATTCAGATTACAAATGAATTCTTATCAAGCTATTGTAAATCAGAACAGAATATTCTCATTGGGGTGTTTACACGATGCTTTTTTTTATCCCAAATGGACATTTATTCTAATTACTTATGTTCATGTGAACGTGGCTACTGTCACTTCCTCTACTGTACCTTGTGTATGTTGCAGCTTTGTCACTTTTACACTGGTTTTGTCACATCATGCATGCTGTCACTGAATTCCTGGGTTTATGTTAGAAATGATAACAGACAACACAAGGTGTCAATACACCATATATTTGAGAGTGTAAATTTAACACTCAGAGTTAATATCAAACTCTTTGTAGTCTTGCATTAACACTGTTCAGTAGTTAGTAGAAAAGTGAAAGGGAGTCGACCTTCACACACCAGGACAGACCTCTCACTTATGGTGTCAATTTTTGGCCAATAACACAAACTCAAAGTTGAACAACTTGATAAAACTGAACACGAAAACTAACCAGAACAACTAATTTTTACTCTCGTGAACTTCTTTAATGGTCATAAACATGCAAAAACATAATTTCTGCAAGATTTCTCAGCAAAGAATGCTGAGTAAATGGTGGTCTGTCTGGCATGAGGTGGAAGAGGGTGGGGCTTTTCCTTTCAACATTGCATGGTGTTATATAACAACACTGTTAAGTGTTATATAAGACTTAACTGTGGGCGGAGCTTATTTAACACTGTCCAGTGTTGAAACAACAGTGAGGAAATCAACACTGTGAATTAACACCAACACAGGGCGTCAGTTTACTCAGACAGTGTTAAAATAACACTAGAGGGTGTTAAATCAACACCCAAAAGTTTAACACTGAAATTTTAACACTCCTGTTTTCTGCATATTTGCATTAGGATCCTGCTACAACAACCAGTTATGGTATTTCTAAATTTCATTAAGTCCAAAAGGTACAGAACATTAAACTGATCAAGATGCGTGCACTCACCTCAATGCATTAGTTAGTACAAACTTACAGGGCATAACAGCAGCAGATTTTTAAACACGCTCTGAACAAATCTAGAAACAATGCATGGACTGACCCCAAATAAAAACAATAAGCTACAGTGTGTCCACAGAAATCATCTCAGTGAGTCATCTGCTGCTATATTCCTCCCATCATTAATGTCTCAATGCAAACATACAGTAGCACCACTACCAATAGAAATGTCAAGGGTAAGGTTTGGCATGACAGCAAGTGTGACAGATCTGAGGGGATATGGGCTCTTCTCCGAGAACAGCCTAATTTATCCCCTCGACAGCTCTTGAACTCCTAACGACTTTTTCCTCAGTTCTAGTTTACTGAGCCTCACACATTTCTTTTTTTTTTTTTTTTTTTTTTTTTTTTTTTGTGAGGCCTTCGGTAGTCTAATAAAACTTTAAGTGAGCAAAAACGCCTTTCATAAAACGTTTCAGTTCAGTAGCTTCATCATCCTGGCTTTAGCAAATGTCAAACAGGAGAGTTTCACTGGCACTTTATGAAAGTCTCTCGTAAAACGGCCAATAAAATTTTACATGGTCCATGAAATCAACTATTTGTTACAAATGTAGTTACACTAGTCAATTGTGTGTTTGGTTTTTCCAAATCCTCAAAGAATTACAGACCAGCATGTGCTTTGAGTTTTCACTGAGTTTGGAAACATGGTCAATTGTTTTGTTATACGATTTACATGAAAGATTTGCCAATCGTTTTACGCAGCATGCCCTTCCTGACGGAATGTGGAGCTTTAGGATTACAAAACTGCGGCACTGACCACTTAGCTTCCACAACCCAGGAAAACAGATTTATAATTTTAGAAAATCCCTGCAAACAAATCATCTACTTTTGACTTTTTACCCCCAAGCTGTTAAACATTCCAGTAGTTTAAACTTTCATAAAAAATACAAAGTAAAAAAGAGAAATTGTCTGTTTTCTGCTCTCTCATTTTCTAACATCACAGACAGGATGCATTCATTAGTGTCCCAATGGTTAAGACAGCTGTTAACCTGGGCAATCTCAACGAACAGCCTCTATATGGCTTGGAAAATAAATAGGCACACCAGTGCTGCCAGGACAATAGATCATAGGAGGCATCAATAAATAATTACATTTAAATGTCTCTTAATGAGTGGACTTTGCTGACTGGGCTGATGTTTATGGCCTCTGATGAAACTGCGTGCACAAGGCATCCATAATACAGAATGTCATAAAAAGACTTGGCCAGTTAATGGCTCTCAGTGCTCTGACTGCCATGATAACAGCATCCTCAATTACATGCTGATGATGTGTTACAACTAGATATGCAAACACACAGATATTTCCTCGGAAATGTTTGCTGCCTCAGCACTGCAGCGTTGCCCTTGTTAGTTGTTGTAATTATGCAAATTAAAATATACAGTTTGTTGTCAGAAAAAGGTTTAGATTAAAAATATTCCAATCTTGCCAATGACATTCTGTATGGTCTCATACGGTGTTGGAATATCTTGACAGATGTGTTAATGCTCAAAGTATGTGTTGTGAGTTAACCTCAGCTACTACCACATACAACTTTTAGCTCAATATCGGTAAAACTAAGTTGGAGATGTTTACATATTTTTTCAAGATCACTTAGCTGTGGCAGCCATCCTAAATTAGGAGGTAGTCAGCTGCAGATGTAGAGACACACCCTTTTCTTCTGATGGCAAGTGATAAAAATCATAAAAATAGTTTGTTTCATTTCTTGAGACTACGTTTGCAATGTTTAAAAGGGCAATATTATGTGTTTCTCAGGCATACTTTTAAATACTATACCATAATAAAGTACCTATGTCACATTTAGTTGTTATTAAAATGCTGTTTTCATGTTTAAATAGAAAATAAACTTATCTTCTCATCACTTCCATGCATGCAAGCATGCGTAAACAATGAGCATGTTGGTTTTAGACGTATTTAGCCTTTATGGGTAAAACATTAATAAATGTGTTGATTTATAGCTTATTCAGTCTGAATCATCCTTAATTAATGATGTTTTCAAGGTTAAGTAACCCTTTTTTAATGATTAATTAAAAGGCTAAATAAGGTGTAGTTATTATAAAGTGTTATCTCATGGATTTATTCAAATCTTGTAGATTTTTGAAAATCACAGCTTTAAATTTATTTTACATCTCAAAGCCTGTAGGACATAAAAAAGTGATAAAGTTAACTAACCATCTTCCAACTCACTCTGCTGCTAGAAATAAGTAAGTTCTCCACCTCTCCCCATCCTTGTTTCCCTGCCCCCAGCATTTTATAAGATATTTGCTGGAAAACTTTGCATAAAAAGGCTTTGAGAACCATAAAAGTACCGTTTGAGTAAGTTACTAAAATAGACCAAACTTTAGAACTGATGCAAATTATCCACAAGTGATCCAGTTAAATGAACCATTTAAAGTTCCATCATTTTGATAAATACAGCTGCTCACTGCTTACTGTTTCTGATGTCAAATGTTGGTTATCAGTGTGTCTTTGTGCACAAAACACACGTCTCTCTTCCTGCACAGTGACAACTGGCAGACACAGACACATGACTGAGGAAACAAAGAATGCTTAATCCAAACGTGTTTCAGATGGATGCTGTGGGTGCAATGCTCCTCGAGGTACACTGGCCTCTTATCTATACCGCTCCTCCTTAATTATTCATCAAGGTGTAAAAGTGTGTGTGTGTGTGTGTGTGTGTGTGTGTGTGTGTGTGTGTGTGTGTGTGTGTGTGTGTGTGTGTGTGTGTGTGTGTGTGTGTGTGTG
>NW_013952631.1:214082-219869 GCF_001266775.1 Austrofundulus limnaeus
CACACACACACACACACACACACACACACACACACAGGTAATTACATGTACATGTCAGTGGGAGGCAGCTGTGCATTATAAAACACAATCCCATCAGTTTGATGGTGACACGCACAAAGCGAGCACAAGGATAGGAGAAGACAATAACTTGACTGCCGGTGGAACTCTGTTCCTCTGATTATTTTTGGTACACACACACACACACATATACACACACACCCACGTCTACACAAACAAACTTTTGTTTCCTACATTTATCATCATGAATAATTAATGCCAATGTTGTGGGACTGTGCGGATACCAAAGTAGCACCATGCTGGTGATTAGAGGGGAAGTGCAGAACTCTGTTTCAAAGAAATCTCGCTGAGACAACAACAACAAAATGAGAGGAGAAGAAAAAAACTTTAAACTGGTGCTCAACTGATTCCTCTGTTTAAGCGGTCAAAAACAGCCCATAAAGCCATTTTATGGGGGGGAAACCACTGTCTGCCTCAGGAACTGACCTTGCGACTGTCAATTATTTTCATTTTCAACAACTGAGAGCTGTGACAGATAATCCAGTAATCAGATAATTGTCTAGTTATTGCAGCTTTTTGAACAGTGAGATAGAAATTTGAGATTTATTAAAAAACACTCAAATGAATATGAAAAATCTTGCAGTGCCTCCTAGTGGTAAAATAAGCATCAAATCAATAACTTTGATTGTATTTAGGGTATTTGCAAAGAAATGAATAAAATCGCAATAAATTAATTTAGATTTTTACAACAAAGTTACATTACAATAACTACAATAATGTTTATTAATGTAAAACATCATAGATGATTGATGTGAAGGTGGGTCTCACTTGGTTGAGATAATTGGCTCCTCTCAAATAGAGGTTAAAACTGTTCCAACCCCCTCTGGCGAAACAGAATGTTCCAAAATACTTGATGACTCTAATTACTCACTTTTGCCGTGGTTTTGTTCTTTTAAACCAACTTAATTGCAAAACTAAATTGGTAGGTTTGGCTCTGCCTCAAATGCGTTTTCATTCCACCATCCAAATTACATATAATGTTGTGAAAGAAAACTATTTTGGAAAGATACTGAAGAAATTCTAATTATATTTTACCCATTTTGCCCACTATTATCCACAGATAGATGGAACATCTGTTTTAATTAGATTGTTTACAGCCTTTGAACAGGAGTTCTGTGAAAATATTATAAATGATTAACATCTTACCTGTTGTAGATAGTTCTTTTAATTGGCTAGGTTTGAAAAATTAACTGGATTTGTGAGTTACAAGTATTTTGTGCAGTGCCAAGACCAAATTACATTGCTGCTGTCTTAAAAGAACTCCAGATTGAAACATCTTTATGTTGTTCATTCACATCACAGCACTGCATGGACGTCAGAGGGGGCAGTGCCACTAGGTTGGTAGACTGTAGTGATGGTTCCCTTCTTCAAAAAGGCAGACTGGAGGTTGTGATTCATGGTGGCATCACTCTCCTTGGCCTCCTCGATAAGGTCTATTCAGGAGTACTGGAGAAGAGAGTCCAATTGATGGTCGAACCTCAGATTCAGGGAGGAACACTGCTGCTTTTGTCCTGACTGTGGAACACTGGACCAGCTCTTCACCCTCAATAGGGTCCTCAAGTGGTCATGTAAGTTTGCCAATCCAGTCTGCATGTGTTTTAACTTGGAGAAGGCATTCAACCTTAAAGTACACTATGGCGTGCTCTGTGAGTATGGGATTGTGGATCCATTGTTACGGGCCGTTCAGTCGTTATACAATCTGTGTAAGAGTTTGGTTTGCATTGCCGACAGTAAGTCAACCCCTTTGAAGCAAGAAGCTCTCTGTTTACTGGTCGGTCTACAGTCCTACCCTCACCTACACTCACAAACTTTGGGTAGTGACCAAAAGAATGAGATCACATATACAGGTGGTCTAAATTAGTTTTCTCCACAGGGTAGCTGGACTGACCCTTAGAGATAGGGTGAGAAGTTCAGTTATCCAGGAGAGACTCAGAGTAGATCCAGCTGAGGTGGTTCAGGCATCTGGTAAGGATGCCTCCTGGACACATCCCCAGAAAGGTGCTTCAGTCATGTCCAACTGGATTGAGTCCCTGGGAAAAACCCAGGACACGCTGGAGAGACTTTGTCTCTCGTCTGGCCTCCCTTCTTAAACTGTTGCCACCACTACCCAACCCTGGAACAAGCAGAAGTTAATGGTTGGTTGGTCGGACGGTCGGTCGGTCGATCGGTAGATAGGTAAGTATTTGGTACGGATGGATGGATGGATGGATGGATGGATGGATGGATGGATGGATGGATGGATGGATGGATGGATGGATGGATGGATGGATGGATGGCACTTGCTAATATTGCTTTTAATTTTGCTTTACCAGGTTAACTGTACAGCTAGCCACTGCTATTTATAAAAAAAATCTACGCCAGCAATCCATTCTTTTGGCTCTAGCTTTTTGCAAACTGAGGCCATTCCAAAGAGCTATCTACAACAGGTTCCCAGTAAGATATTCATTTTTCAAAACATTTCCACTTTAACTTGAACTATCGTTTTAATAATACAAGTGTATATCAACACCCAGAAGCAACATTTCAGGATATTTCAATTAATTTTCCTAAGGCACTATATGAGTGGTATCGGTGCTGGGGAATTTACTAACATCTCATATATTCAAGAGAACAAAAGCACTGAGACACGCACAGAAAAAAGCAATATCTGATGAATCAAAGCAAGCATCGTATTTGTATTCTACTACTGTTCTTGGTTTGCAGCAGTTAAATTTACAGGGATACGTAGGTTTATTGTGAAATTATTTTGTGATCTAATATTTATTAGTTATCACTCTGCCACCATAGTTCACCATCTTGAGTCATGCATGCAGTCATTTGCTGAACTCTATCATCTTGCAGATGATTAGGTCCTCCGATAGCATTAGGGTTTTTATTTAAATGACTCTCATTGAGAGGAAGAAAAATGAGGGATAATAACTTTTGAGAGTACATCATAATCTAACATCAAAGGAAAAAAATCTGAAATTGAAGCTAAGTCTACCATAGCTCACTGGGTTGAGAGAGCAAAGCAATTTTCTCTCCACAAGCAAATGATGTTTAATAGTTTCTGTTGATAAGAGCATCATGCTTTCATACGTGTCACTGCTGAGTGTATAAATTATTACACAGCAGAAGGAGCGAGAGTGCACTGCTGTGGGTTGTTCGAGTTTCATGTTGTGACAAAAAAACCTGTGCTGGGAGGATAAACTACAAGCTTGTCAGGTTATAGACAAGAAGGGGTTGCTTACACTTCAGTCAGTCTGAAGGGTAACCCCCCACCCCCACCCCCCGTCAAACATTGCTCTATTAAAGGCCTAGCACTCATAAATGGAATACATATTGCTGACGCCTTTTCATGCCAGAGTTTTAAACTTAAATTTTCTTGTACTGAGAAGCTTGTAAATGACGTTATTTATCCAGTATTATGAGAATATGTTGAGGATGATTCAGCATATTCTCTAAATATTAAATATTAATAAGAAGTGGCTATAAATCTAATAGTTGCTTCTTGAGTTTCATTAAATTTTGTACAATGGTTCATGAAATATTTTACCGACAATGTTGGTGTTAACAGTTTATGCCAATGTTTTAGACAAGGGTGTTTGTTTTCAATGAGTAGCTTTCAGAACATGTGATGAGGAAAACTCTCAGCTACCCTCAAGTCAAATGTTAGCACAATATCTATAAAACTGACTGAAGTGGCTAATGTTGATTAGCTGTCATGGCTTTATTTGCCTATAAAAGATAATGACTCCTTTGCCCCTTTTCCCCTAACAGCTCAACAGCACAATTTGACTTGGCTCTCAACAGTTCCAAGGCTTTTCCAGAGCTACATCTTCACTAATCTTCACCTACATCTCAAGAATAATGGACACACTTTTGAGGACAAAAATGTTCATAGTTTGGACAGAGAAGACAGATGGTTTGAGAAGGACGTGAAGAAAGTTATTTTTGTCAAACTGAAAAAAACAACTTTAAGACTTCAACTTATCACAACTCACAATACAGCAATAGGTTTGATTCCCATTCATTTTCAACCCAATTCACATCTTCATGTGATTAGGACATTTCTCCTGTGAACCAGGCAAACAAAGAGCCTAAAGACTCTCCAATTTGATGGGCAAGTACTTTCAGGTTAATCTACACTGCAAAAACTGTCCATCGTACCAAGTTTTAAAATCTTATATCCAGCCAAAAAGTCTTTTTGATCTTGTTTTGAGACAGATTTACTAAACAAGAACTGATTGTGTAAGAATAATAATCTTGTTTTCAGAAAATGTGATTATTTGTCTTGTTAGTTGGAAAATTTGACTCAAATTAAGTCAAAAATTTCTGCCAATGGAGTAAGAAAATTTTACTTGTAAGATTCTTGAAATACTTGATTTGACTCATTTTTTTCTTATTTCAAGAATCTTGCCAAGTAAAAATTTCTTACTGCATTGGCAGAAATTTTTGACTTAATTTGAGTCAAAATTTCAGGCTAACAAGACAAATAATCTTACATATTCTGAAAACAAGATTATTATTCTTACACAATCAGTTCTTGTTTAGTAAATCAGTCTCAAAACAAGATCAAAAAGCATTTTGGTTGGATATAAGATTTTAAAATTTGGTTAGGTGGACATTTTTTTGCAGGGTACATGTGAATCTAAGCACTAATGAGGCCTCTCGTGCAGGTCTATAAAGCTTGGAATGCCACACATTGCAGAATTTTGGAATTGAGAAAGGTTCCTGGACAGGAAGTGAAACATTTTCAGCTTCAGAATAAAATTCCTGTCATTTTAATTCTTCTTGATCTTACTGCTGCATTTGATTCAGTAGATCATGACATTTTAATATCAAGGCTAGAGACTTCTGTTGGTATGAAAGGTACAGTTTTAAAAAGGTTTAGATCCTACTTGTCTAACAGAAGCTTCTCGGTCCAGTTGGGACAGCTTTTTTCATCTGTTGCTCACCTTCAGTATGGAGTACCTCAAGGCTCCATATTAGGGCCAATTTTATTTTCATTGTACTTGCTCCTCCTGGGATCTATTTTTCACAAATATAACGTGTCATACCATTTTTATGCTGATGACATTCAGGTCTATCTTCCATTAAGATCTAGCGGATCCCAGTCTGTAAAAATGTTACTTGAATGCTTAAAAGATGTGAGAGCATGGATGGACCTGAACTTTCTTTATCTTAATGATAAAAAGACATAGGTCATTTATTTGGTAACTCTGATAAACTGACAGGATGCAGTAGTGCTGTTGGACCACTGGACTCTTTGTCTGGCCGTGTGTCTGTTAGAAATCTTGGGGTGATTTTGGATTCTGATTTTAAATTTAAAAAACAGGTCAGTGCAGTAGTCCAGTCTAGCTTTTATCATTTGAGACTTATAAGTAAAGTCAAGGATTACCTGCCTCATAATGCCCTTGAGACGGTTATTCATGCTTTTATCACTTCTAGACTGGACTACTGCAACTCTCTTTATTGTGGGATGGATCAGTCTTTGGTTCGTCGTCTMCAGCTGGTTCAGAACTCAGCTGCCCGTTTATTAACAGGGACAAGATGTCACGAACACATCACTCAGATTCTGTATTCTCTTCACTGGTTGCCTGTTTCTTTTAGAACTGTTTTTAAGATTTTGTTTTTTAGTTTTTAAATGTCTAAATGGTTTGGCACCTCATTATCTCACTGAGCTTTTACAGCCTCACATTCCAAATAGATCCCTGAGATCTGTAAATC
>NW_013952631.1:220037-224761 GCF_001266775.1 Austrofundulus limnaeus
CTCTAAATGAGTTTAAGTCTCTGTTAAAAACTCATCTGTTTAAACGATTATTTGAGTCAGAAGAGCAGGATCATTAGGCCAGCCTTTGCTGTTTTGTTTGATTTTATTGTTCATTTTATTACTGTACTTTGTTCATTGTTTTTATTTTATGCACCTGTACAGCACTTTGGTTTTTATTGTGCTTTATAAATAAACGATGATGATGATGATGATGATGATGAATTTGTTTTTTTTTAACCTTTTGTTTGGATTGACCTGGATGACTGAGAATCTTCACCAGTTTATGTGTTGCACTCTTAAGTATGTGTTTTGAATAATTATCTACTACAAACAAACCCAAATTGCTGCTCAATATCTGTTGTAGCCATTTTTGTGTTAAGGTCAGTTGACTGTAGTGCCCATCTTGAACAGGGTTGAATCTAAACATGATTTTCTTTTGTGTAAATACATCCAATGAGAGTTATATTAACATTTATCCTCCGATCCATGAGCTATTTGTTGTTACTACAAAGACACACATGAAAATCTGATAAAGAAAATGTACAGTATGAAGAACAATTCTGGATTAAATCAGCCATACATCAGCAGAGGTGAGGGTGCCAGACTCAAATAAGGTGGTCAGATTCACGTTAGGAGAACTCAAAACACCCCTGGATTTGACCCCTAGAACATCAATCAATATGCGATCATTAGACATGCTCCCCCTACACAGAGACAAGCTGAAAGTATATCAACCAGGCAGCCCAAGAGACTCTTTGGATGGTAGTGCATCCCTGAGACAAGTACAGACAGAGTAAACAGACTCGTAAAATCCCCATAGAAAAGCCAATTATGACCAGAACCTGACATCTCATCGTCGTAAAAGCTACAGGAAGCCGTAACTATCGGACAGAATGTGAAATACAACCAGTTGTTATTGCCACCCATTTGTGGCGATTAAAAGCCGCCCAGGAGACCTGCAGTGTGGGGTAAGGAGGGCATTCTAAATGCCTCACCTCACCTTATGGCGAAGCTCTGGTAGGGCCACTCCGATGGGAGCTCCCCGTGCCAAGCAGTCCTCCCTGCGAACACCTGATTTATCATCAGCTAATGTACCGGCCTCTCCGAGCCCCCGTGATTGGCCCTCACTGACAGAAACCTGCTTTATTACAATCTGCACTGGCATCAAAGACCAAGCTGCTTGTATTATTCATAAGATCACCCACATTTCCTCATCGAAACATGAGCTACATTATGCAGAGTGCAAATGCAGAGCTGATTTATGACTCTTGGATGTGTACAAACATACACGCGAAGAAGATGGAAAGACCCTTGAAATAATGTGGCATTGCAAAGCAGAAAAATGACATGCAAGATGAAACTGGAATAAAAA
Source organism: Austrofundulus limnaeus (assembly GCF_001266775.1). NCBI lineage: Eukaryota > Metazoa > Chordata > Actinopteri > Cyprinodontiformes > Rivulidae > Austrofundulus > Austrofundulus limnaeus. The sequence goes on from NW_013952631.1 coordinate 221,410, forward strand.
TTCCCCGAGCCACTAAAATGATGAATCACACTTGTGTCTGTTTCGTGAGGCATGCTTTCTCCTCCTTCTGACTAAAAGCAAATGCTAGCCTCAGGTCACTTCTCACCTGCAGGATATGCAGTAATTGTTTGGACACAGACTTCTTTATTCTTTTGCATAAAAATAGAATCACTATCTCTGTTCCTCCTGCTCCTCACAAACACAGCTACAACACACACATGCGCAGCTAAACACTTCAAATCACTCTCATCAGTAATTTGCGCGGGTGTCTGAGGCTCTGATAGTCCAAGACTATTGATTTTACAATGCAGCCGCATCCAGCGGTCATTTGCAGTGATGAGGGAAGACAATTGCCGCCAAATCATCCCTGGCATTCATTAGGAGGCTAACCGGAGAAAACCAACTTGAGTCTATTGAAACTTAATCAAGAACTAGTGCAGGCTAATAGGGAGAACAACAGGAGAGTCTGTCACAGCACTCCCAGTGGGTTAGTGTGGCTGGTGGAAGTGGTTTCAGAAGTAAAAAAAAAATCAAAGTGTTTCCATCAATAATCAGAAGGATGCATTGGAGCAGAGTCCCTCATAAAACTTATTTATGTTTCTCTAAGCCATGCATATGCATTGTGCAGGCCGGTATGTTGAAATGTGAGGGGCTGTATGGTCCTAAGTCATGTGTAAACCTGAAAAATCAGAAGAGAAAATTAGATATGAGAGGGAGGACAGCAGCTCACTGAAACTAATGGCCTATCCTTAAAAGAATGCACATCACCTGCTACCTTTTATGCTACAGATTTTAAGTAAAGTCATCTTATGAGAAGAAATATAATAAAAGCCATGAAAAAGTGAACTTTATGAACAAAAATAAGCAATCTTGTGATATTGTGAGATCTTGCAAAGATGTGTAAAGAGGTATACATTGAGGATGATGCTCATCCGTTAACATGACAAATATGAGCTCAATGTCTGACAAAAAGACTGAGTTTTAGCTATCCTTCTGTTTACTAGCTGTGGCAGCCATAACTGTTTTTAGATGCTCAGCTAATTATTACTGAGAGTTTTATTAAACTCCATCCAGTGGTTCATGGGATATTTTGATTATTTTTACGATTGCAAGTGTCGCTCGGTTATGGTGTCCATCTTGAATTGGACTGAAATTTTGGTAACAGACAGAAAAACACACATATACCAGTGGCTCCCAAACTTTTCAGCCTCTGACCCCCAAAATACCAGCAGCGAAGACCTGAGTCCCCAACTGTTGTTGGATCATAAACATTGTTTTCATGTAAAAAAAAGAGAGTATATTAACCATATTCCTTAGGATATTTTTTGTCAATTTTAGTAACCTTACTCTTTTGTAACAACAAAGGCAAAAAAATGTTGTTAGTTGTTGTTTTCTAATATAATTAATTCAGAAAATCTTTTCAGGAACCCACCTTGATGTTTTGGGACCCCATTGTGGGTCCCGATCCCAACTTTGGGAACCACTGCTATACACAGATGATCAAAAACATAATTTCAGCAACGGATCCTTTCAGATTTTAAGAGACAAAACTGAAAACTGTTTTTCTCATTCTTTTACACAGATGATAACAAAATTCAGTGCTGAAAAGAATTGATTTCATACATTTCTAAATAACTCCTGGAATTACATTTTAATTTTAAGCATATAGGTTTTACAGTCAAACTCATTCACAGAGGATCACTCCTGAAAATCACACTTGAAACAAATGAGCAAAAACAAATCACTGAGGAACATCAGCGGCTATCACATCCAGGCATGAAGTCATCATGAAGTAATTCATCTCCATCCACCACAATTATCTTCAACACCTAATAAACAAAATGTGACATCCCTACACAAGAGCTACGTGTGCACATACTGCCATCTGCTGGTGAGACTCAGCTGTTACACAAATCACGTTTTCAGCTACAGTGAAGCTGGGAAAACACAGTAGTTACTGATTTAAAAACAATGTTCAAAAAGCCCCAGCCAACACAATACTGATTTTGCTAAAAGGTCATGGAAAAACATAAAAAATAAAGTCAGAAGTCAGTAAAAGTGTGGGTGAATGAAATAAAATCACCAAATGGTTGAATAAATATTGTGTTAATGAATTATTTTGCTTATATGAACATTTATTTTTTTAATTATTTATGAATACATTAAAGCAATTTAAGCAAATCTTCCTTGTTGGGTTTGGGACCTCAGTGTGGTTCACAAAAATCCTGAGACAATTTCAGAAATTATGATTTGTTGGCATGTTTTTATATGGAAAAGGATTAGGGTTACAGAGCAAAAATAAATGCTTTTTGTCCTCGAGTGAGTTCGGACTTTTATTTACCTTTTTTTCAGATTTCTGAGAATAAATTAGAACTCAGAAAAAATATGTTATTTTGCTCTGTGGTGCTAATCTTCCATATTTAGCCATACTTGTTACAAAAAAAAAGAAAAGAAATAGTTTTGTCTCAATGATGCCATTGTGCCGCTCTTTTTAGTTACTTTTTTAGCACTTTTTTATGGTTTTAAGAAAGAACTTGTGGGGTTACAAGTTTTGGCCGCTTTAATTTTGGTGGTCACAGATTTTATTGTTTGGGACCCACTGCCTGACAGGAAGACCCCTGATGTTTCTTACTATGGTTAGCTTTTAGATCAGCTCCTAAGTCAGAAATGTCAGACTCCCAAATATTTTAAACTGAAATTTAGACTGCTACTCTCCAATACATTACACCATACCAAAACATACATAAAAATAAAAAAAATACTATATTTGCAGAATAATTCAGGATGTCTCAGAGCACTAAAGGGTTTGAGATCCAAACTAGTTCAGAACTATAAATTGGCAATTTTGAATGTGTAACTCTATTTTATTTGCCTTTAAAGTTCCACATTTATTAATCTAATGTGCTACTTATTTTTTTTAAGAAGGAGTTAAACAATAACATACAAACTTAGTGTGTTTTAAGCTGCATAGAAACAGAATCCAATCTGGAACTCACTGTGTTATCAGAGTGAGTCTGATGTGGTTCTGTGATAGAGCAGCCATATGGAGATCTGCTACCAGCACTGCAGCCATGACCTCAGTGTGCTGACTCTGCACTTGTTCTGTGGGCCAACACATCTGGCTCACGTTTGGCGGTAGTTACACAAACACACGCAGACTGCTCAGAGTCTTCTGCTTTACATTATGGATATCAATTTGCAGGAAATGAGGCAGAAAGGAACACAGCGAATGTGCACGGTGAAAAGTCTCCTGCCCACATTTAAGCAAAACACAAACCTGTACTGATGAGCAAGTTTGATATTCACAGTAATAACAAAAAGGAAGAAAAATGGCCATTATTTATTTATTTAT
>NW_013952631.1:225761-227193 GCF_001266775.1 Austrofundulus limnaeus
CTCCATAGTAGTGTGGTAGAATAGTTTGCCAGAATAATATAAAAGAGTTCGAATTGGACTTTTTTCCTCTAACAACATACTGGATAACTTGTTTTCAACAAGTTTTTCAGTAATTCTTAGCCACATGCACTAGCCTTAACTTAGTCAAAAATCAACACAGCAATAAGCACAACTGTAGTTGTAAACAATGCATTTAACCATTTTAGATTTTTAATAGCAGCAAATTCCAGGTGCAAAGCAGTGTTTTTGTATCCTGAACAATCTCCTGATGCAGATCTACTTCCTCATCCACCATGATAAATGGACGTCTTTCATCTCTGCTGGCAATTGGCACTCCATTAGGAGCAGCCCGGGACGTGTGCTTTGGTTACACTTTTGGGAAACGTCACACTCTCGGAGGCAAAGCGTTCACCTGGCCATCTGTCAGCAGCTGCTCTGAAAGCAGCCGCAGCAGCACAGCCAGGATGCAACAGGGATCATTGGCAACCGGACCACTGCCAGAATTCCTGAGTGGCGATCTGAAAAAGGCCTTTGTGTAGCCAACACTGAGGCTGTTTCATGACCAGAGGAGAGGGACTGCGAGGCAAGCTCCCAGTCATCAAGACGTGAGAAGAGAGAACAACACTTGATGAATCATCCAGGAGGAGAAATACACTGAAGGAGAGGGAAAGCTCTGAAAAGTGAACGTGGGATCAGCAGCTGTATAAGAAAACACTGAGGAGAGATAAAAATCGATGACTCATCACACAGCGTTACACTTGATCTTCTCATAATGAAGCCAGATGGTGCTTTTCACATGTTTTACAGAAACTGAAGCTTTTCTTTCTTCTTTTTGTTTGATCAGCTACTGTGATTCTGTATCCGGTGCAACAGCTCGCAATCAGACAACCAGGTATTACTCTGTACATTTATGAAAATATTAAAAACACAGAGATGATTTTTTAGAGCATCAATTATTTATCTAAATAAAGAAAAACTTTTATACTCTTTGAGGCATTTGTCAAGTGTTTTTGTTTCCGACATATTTCCTCCACGTAGTTTTAAAGTAACATAAAGTTACACTCTGGTTATTGAGGACAAACTTGGTTCTGTTCAAACATGCACTAAAGAACAGACAGCACTTGGTATAAACCAGCACGACTTTCTTTCTGTTTCTGATACCTCTGTAACACTTTAATGAGAAGTATAGATGCACGTGGGTGATGACTTGCAGAACTGTTACATTATGTGTGTATTTTAATGAGCTCTGTAGGCCTAAGGTCTCTAATATGCCCTCTTCAATTTTTACCCATTCATACAATGTAATACAATTAACCAATTACAACTTGTGTGAAAACAACTTGCTAAATCAAACTTTATTTTTCTTCGAATTCTAAAAATTAGAAATAAACTTAAGTTGTCCTGTATGGCTTCAAAACTTGTTTTTTTATTT
>NW_013952631.1:228193-260179 GCF_001266775.1 Austrofundulus limnaeus
GTGTGTGTGTGTGTGTGTGTGTGTGTGTGTGTGTGTGTGTGTGTGTGTGTGTGTATGTATGTATGTATGTATGCATTTAAAACATAAAACAATACTTCAATTGTTATACATGCATTTGAGGATAAAACATTACTGCATTGTGTGTTGGTTTAATAAACATATACACAAACCGTTTTTAACAACAGTTTAATTACATTTGGGTAAAAGTGCAGCACTGTGTGGCCCTCTCAAAAAATTGTGGACCCTTTGATTGCCCATCCCTGATCTAGCAGGACCAAGATCTTAGCTATCTTTAAAATAAATAAATAAATAAATAAATAAATAAATAAATAAATAAATAAATAGACTAAAAATTGAAATTGCGTTTAAAGGTTTTTCATCACAATCAAGTCACTTTGCAAATATGACTTTTATTTATTAATTTGTTAATTAATTTATTTATTTAATGATTTATTTATTTTTGCAAGGGTAAATAGCAGCTAGCTAAAACACCTACAACACTTTTGACAGGAATCTAATAAAAACTTCTGGTAGACTATCATGTAATAAAATTTAAATTATTTCTTTAAAAATTATAAAGTAAGATTTGTATGAACCTCTATGAAAGATTTAAAATTGAAGATGTTTTAGAACAGGGGTGGGCAATCCTGCTCCTCCTGGGTCGTTGTACTGCATGTTTTACCTGTTTCCCTGCTCCAACACTTGATTCAGGGATTGCATTATGTTTTCATGTTCTGCAGAAGCTTATTGCCCAGTCATTCCAATCAAGCAGAGAAACAAGTGACACATGCAGGATAGTGGCCTTTGAGGACCAGAATTATCATCTCTGTTTTGTAACAAAATCCACTTTGTTCTTTGTCCCAACACAGACTAGTAAGCCCTTTAATCCAGTTAGGATACTGTTCTTATCACTACCTTATATACAGACATAACAGTGAGCATGTGGTGTCGTCTTTGCAATGACTTTCGATCTTCACTTTGTAGCAGTAACTTGGATTGGAATGTCAAACCCAAACTGTGTTTACCTCAAGACTGTGGCCTCTAAGCATTATTCTGTCTCATGCCTACTGAGACAAGAGTGATTTGATTCATTTACCTCCAAANCAATGTAGTGGGTCATGTTTACCATATCACATTGATGTGTTTTGTTTTCATAGCATCATGTGAAGGGGTGTCATTGACAAGAGGACATAGTAGTGTATTTGTAGTTCTATGAGCATTTGTACATCAAAATACACTTAGAATTTGAAGTATTGAGTATATTTACTATATATTGCAATAATTTACTCTGTATTTTGCCAGACTGGTAATCCTGGGGTCGTGATGATGGGGCCCTTGAATATTGTTGCCCAGGGTACAGGGAAGTGTTAATCCGGCCCTGCCTACAACAATATCAAAACTAAATTTGCAAATTATTAAAACATTTTTTTAGCTTTAGATGTAGTAGTCTTAAATGATGGTAATGTCAAAAAGGAAGAAAAACAAGAAGCTTGAGAAATACCAGGGGTTGTAAGGAGAAATGAAGTTACAGAAAGTCAGTGTCTGTGGTACCAATGGTCACTGAAACATTTGGGATATTGTTGTGTTTCTCAGGACAGTAAACTGTGATGAAGTGAAGATTCAACACAATTTGTTGGTTTCCTTAGATTAATTGCTTTTTGTACAGTGCCCTGAGACAATTATTGGGATTTGCTACTATATGAATTGAACAATATGTAATGTATGAACTGAATTGAAGTACTGTGGCTCCAACAGACCTGAGATTTATTTCTAAAACAACACAGTCCTTGGAACAGATAAGATACTACACAACCCTCAAGCTCCCAGACCTCTAATCGAGGACCTGATTCTGAACTTGAAGTGAAATGGAACCATCCATGTGAAAAAAGCAGGGTGAAATGTATTTTTTTTTCATGCGTACAGTCCAGCTAAAACTATACTAAACAAACTTGTTCCCAGGGTCAGACTAACAAATCCAACAGCCTATTGTTTTCCAAATGAACGATGATTCATCATGTCTCCAGATATAAAACAAATTGACTCACAGCTTAACCTCAACAAAAACCCACAGAGGTGAATGTTGGCCTTTGAAATGAAACAGGGCAGATAAATAAAAGGGGGTAGGTCTGTTTAGATCCATGTCTTGGCAGACTCAAAGGGTCATGGCAGGATTAGCGAATACTTAACATGAGCCTGGCATATTACACAGGCTTATACAGTATTCTGCTCACCTCCCAAATGTGCTGCTCCTCTGGTGTAGTGTAAATTTGTTTCCTACTGTATGACAGCATCTGCCCAGATGTAATTAACCCTTGATCCTGCTGTTAACAAAATGCAAAGGTAGGTATTATTTATTCTGCATTAGATTCTGTAGATGTTGATGCATTAGCACTGATTTTAATAAGAAATTATGGAGGGTTACAGGTGAAAATATTAAACTGTGAATTAAGATTTGAGCAGTCAATCTAAGATCCCAGTTTAAGTAATCATCAGGAGTTAAGTATTTGTGCAGGACTGTGAGGTTTTTCAAAAAACATTTTTTATAATCCCACAAATTGAGAATATATTCTGATTTTTTTAAATTGTTTTTCCAAACTCAATGCTGCCTGAAAGAGGTATAGTAACATTTGGCTTAGCTTATATTCAATGGCTGTGAAGAGCAATGAAGGTTCTCATCATCGGGGCTGTGCTTGATATCAAACTGCACACAACTGTTGTGAATCTGTCACTGTCTTTGCTACCTTTAGCAACACAAAGCATGAGGAAACCTGAAACAGTCAAAATAACAAGAACCGTTACTGCAGACTGTCACAGAAATGATCAAGAGGAGAAAAAACAACAAAAAACTTGTCCTTTGTTGAGCTTTTCAAAATGAAAATTCAACTTAAGTGCAACTCTGAGTGCAGTTATAAGAAATTTTACTTCTATGAGCGTCATCTATGTAAAAACTGCACTTTTTTCCTAAGTTGCATATCAAAACTCAGACAGTCATGAAGCATTTATTATATTTTCTCACATAAATTTGTTTTTATTCCTTACTTTGGAGCTGATCATATTTGTTACTCTGTATTTTTTAACTACAGATTTTTACTGGATTTATCCTTACAGAGAGCACTATAAAAAAATTACCACTGCAAGCCCTTCGCTATAATTGAAATTACTTCAAAACTGTCTCCTGGCGTCAACGTGGAAGGTCTAGCCACAACTTTACATAATTTCACCCCCATTTCAAGCTGAAAAGAACCATGATGACAAACTTACCACCGTAGCATTTATGTCCATTACACACACAGCTGGCTGTTTACTAATGTCAACATGCTGACTCAGACCTTTTAGAGTAATTTATCTGTAACAGCTGCAAGTTAAGCCACATGTTTATCCAGCTCTGAGAAAAGCAGTTGAACCGTGTGAGTTCAAAAGGCATCAGAATGGTGACTAAGCAAAACCCCAGCTGGTAGTAAAGATGGAAACAGAGGGGGCGAGTGAATCTGACTTTTACCACAAACTATAAGCCATGTTCTCAATTGTTTGGTGGCATTCTTCTGAAGAGCAGATCCTCGCATGACATCAACTTCTGCTTGGATTTCTGCATGTTTCTAAGATTAAGTACTTTCAGACTTAAAAAGAACCTTTAAACTTGATAAAATTGCCAGGATGTTACCTGGAAATGTTGTGTTCCCTCAGTCTTAAAATTTATACCTTCTAAGACATTTGGTACTTTTCCAGATGTTGGTTTGTAAATTGTAGAATAGAGGCTCTCATCAAGAGTCTGAGTCAAGTGTTTATTTATCATAAAACTGAAATTTATTCACCCTTCTGCAAATCTCCACCTTAGTTCTGAACAAGAGGGTTGCCTCTACGCAGCTTCGTGCTGCAGGAGGGAAGGTTCTGACTGTTGTTTGTGCTTATGCACCAAACAACAGTTCAGATTACCCAGCCATTTTGGAATCTTTGGATGGTGTCCTGGAAGGGGTGCCATCTGGATGCTCCCTTGTTCTGCTGGGTGACATCACTGCCCATGTGGGCAATGACGGTGTTATCTAGAAGGGTGTTATTGGAAGGAACGGCCTCCCTGATCTGAACTTAAATGGTGTTCTGTTAATGGACTTCTGTGCAACCAAAAGACCCACTGGTGGACACCAATGATGATGGAGGCCATCAAACTGAAGAAAGAGGCCTTCCGGATTTGGCTTTCCAGGACTCCTAAAGCAGCTGACAGGTACAGGGTGGCAAAGAGTGTTGCAGCTTGGGTGGTTGCAGATGCAAAAGCTCAGGCATGGAAGGAATTTGGGGAGACCTTGGAGAAGAACTTAAAACCGTTCAGTGACTCAGAAAAGGAAAGCGTTCCCTGCAGGCTGTACTTGGTTTGGGTGGGGAACTGCTGACCCAGACTGAGGACATTATTGGGTGGTGAAGGGAACACTTTGAGGATCTCCTCAATCCACCCTCCATGTCCACCTTTGAGGAGGCAGAGTATGAAGACTCGGGGGAAGACAAGTCCATTAACATGGCAGAGGTCACCGAGGTAGTCAAAAAGATCCTTGGTGGCAGGGCGCCAGGGGTGGTTGAGATTCACCCCGAGAAGCAGAAGTCTCTGGATGTTGTGGGGCTGTCGTGGTTAACACGTCTCTTCAACATCACATGGAGGACTGGGACAACTCCTGTGGAGTGGCAGACCAGCGTGGTGGTTCCCATTTTTAAAAAGGGAGACAGGAGAATGTATTCTAACTATTGCGTGCTCACACTTCTCACTCTCCCTGGGAAAGTTTACTCCAGGGTCATGGAAGAGAGGCTCCAATCGATTGTCAAACCTTGGATTCAAGGGGAACAGTGTGGCTTTCAACCTGGTTGTGAATCAGTGGACCAGATCTTTACCCTTGCAGAGTTGCTCATATCTTAAATCTGACATATTCAACATGTTGTACTGTCTTCCCAGCATGTGGTGTTCCCCGAGGACAAACAAGCAAGCAGTCTGTTGAACGTGATGTGTAGCCAATCAGAAAGTGAGGTGACTGAAATAAATAGAGTAGTTCAAAATACAGAAGACAAAATGACAGTTATGGTGCATCAAACGGAGGTGGACGTTGGAGACATCTTTTTGTTTAATTTTTTTTCTCTGTTAAAAATAGTCCACAAACTATTGCCATGTTTGTTTATGCTGTTCCTGACAATTTTAAACATCTTACCAAAAAATAATAATAATGTGCTAAATTCCAAGGGAATTCAAAGAAATGCAGCAAAAGCTGTAAACAGTGACACACCCCACCCCCTGAAAACAACAACTGGATAAATTAAAGCTGATCCAAGAACCATAATTAAACAAACAGTTTGTGTATACACACAGACATGTTTACAGTCAATAAACACATATAAACTATTTCTATTCTTTATTTTTACCAGCTTCTTTCTTCCAGGGCCACCAGTGCCCTTATCCAGCCTTGTCCTTGTCCTCCTGTGGGAGGGACAGGGAACACCCCAAACAGGTCTCAAGTCCATCAAAGGGCTACAGATTATTTGTCAGATGGAAATACAACACTTTCCTACATTATGGATATCAAAACAAAACAGCTTCAACTGATCTGATATTTTGTTTGCTTGATTTAACAATTTTACTGTGAATATTTTGAAAATTAGGATATTTTTTCTCTAATTAGAACAAAATGCTGAAGTACTCCTGCCAACCCTCTAGGTGACAAGAACGTTCACATTATACTAACACTATGATACAAGGAAAGAGCCTTCTTAGCTTGGTTAAAGCTTCTACTTAACCTTTTTAAATATTCAGTACAATTTTATCTTGTTTAATTTATGCACTAAGTGAAGTGTTTTGTAAGCATGATAAAAAAATCTGAAAAAAACAATTCAGTTTAGGTTCAAACAGTAAAAACTAAGAAGCTTTTCAGCAGGCGGTGATAAATTTACCATGAATGCACCCTTTTTTTTTACAAGCACGGTGGTCTTTGTTGGAGTGGTTTGCTTGCTTCACACCCAACACCTCAAACAACAGACTGGAACAGCAAAATAATTTAAGCACATGAAAAAGCACACACAAACACACACACACGCCATTGTGAATAATAAAAAAACAGACGTTTACTGTGCAGTCACTGCTCAATGGTTTGGTCTAAACCCACAAAATTAGACCATCACATACCCAAATCTGCCTCACAGCTCTGAGAAAACATCTTGTTTGCCAAACCAACACCTATGAAAACATTACAAATTCCTTAAACATTAGAAATGTATGTACAAATAAGGGAGAAAAGAGTGAGACGATAAGCAAGACGTGAGTTAAATTGGCACTAAATAATTAAGTTATTTATACCAAAATTCTCCTAATAATTCATTCTAAATTAATGTGAGCTGATGTTAGGTGTGTGTGTGTGTGTGTGTGTGTGTGTGTGTGTGTGTGTGTGTGTGTGTGTGTGTGTGTGTGTGTGTGTGTGTGTGTGTGTGTGTGTGTGTGTGTGTGTGTGTGTGTGGGGGGTCATACTGGAGAGGAAATAGGAAATGGTGAGCAGGGCGGCCCTGCTCTCTCACAGGCGAAGGACAAACAGTTTACTTGGTGTAAATTCTGCGTAAATGGCATTCCAAACAGAGCAGAACAGGTACAGAAAACACCTCCAGGGGGGCTAAAACACCAAGAACACAATCCCATATTTCTACCTTGAGACTGCGCTCAACCCTCAACCCATTTTCCATTTGAACTTTTTTTATATATAAATCTGCCAGCTGTGAGGGAAGCAGGCAGCAAGCTGTAAACCGGTGCTGTTTTTCTGAGTGCAGCAGACGTTTTCTTCCATTTTCAACAAAATGCTTTGGGGAATTACAGCACACAGAAACTATAAAGATGTCTAGACAGGCAACAGAAAGATGTTTAAACTTCAGGGTCTAAGTGATGTTCCAAGAAGACATCTGTTTTTGTTTGTATAGCAACAAACAAAAGATATGTTATCCTTTTTTGTTGCCTCCTGCTTCTTCAAAATCTACTTATTGCTTGAAAAAATATGCTGGTGTATTTTTATTTAGGACCTCAAAGTGTAAAAAAAAGTCCTATAAGGTGTATTTTCGTCTGTTCTTTTTTTATGGAAGAAAACAAAACAAAGTGATGTTGTCACTGCCTTTTGCGCAGGGTTGGATTTTGATATTGATGTGTGCGTACTAAGCTCTTCATCTTTATCTCTATCAGAGTCGATTTCTCTAAGACTGTAAGGGAAGCTCAGCTTCCCCTAAAATGTAAAAAAAAAGATAAAATATATACTGTTGTGTGTACATGTCATTGACTAATGCACTACAATGTGCTCAATTTTTGTTCAGAATCAGCTTCTTATCACTGGTAACGACGCGGCTTTCCTCATTTCCTCATTTCCTCGTTTCACTCATTCCCGCAGCTTCACAGTGCTTTAAACAGTCGGACGTACAGCAGGGCTATTCAACTAAATTTCTCCGGGGGCCACAGTTACTGCAGACCAAGAACTCAGGGGCCAAACATTCAGCAATTAAAGTCATTGTGTAAATAATCCAGGTATTACTGTATTTAATTACGAATACAACATATAGAACCCTATAAAAATAGTGATAATTAAACAATTTCAAAACAAAAAGAACACATTCTGCCTCCTATTTAACACAAATAATATTTTGACATCTCTGACTTGCCGAATTTTTAAACCAATTTTATTTTCAATTTTATATTTTTATTTTCAACTGCTTGTATTTTTAGCTGTCTTGAGTGGGCATAGAAATGGCTTTTACCAGCTTGTAGCCAAGATTCTGACGTTTCTGTAGATATCAAGCATGTCTATGTTTAACTAAAAAAACGTAGAGTAATTAAAGTAGAAAACCAGGGGTTTGGGCTTAAGAGATGAATGAACCAATTGGCGGGCCGAACTTTGGTTACTCGTGGGCCAGATGTGGCCCGCGGGCCGCCAGATGAATAGCCCTGGTCTACAGGCTACAGAGCTCATAGCGATGCAAAGACTGCAGCCGAATGAGACGAGTCATTGGATAAATGCTGGCTTTGTCCCGCCCATCGGACGCTGAGCATCTCTGGGGGTCTATGGGGCAGGGGGCTGGTCGGACGCTCGTTGTCTGCATGATGATTGGATGATCTGTCGGAGGCTGAATCCCTTTTTGATTGACAGCGAAATGAGCGAATCAGCGATCTTTTTGGTGTAAACATGCATGGGAGCAGTTTTTAGTTTCGTTTCTGTTCTGAGTTGAAGCGGAGACTTTATTAATCCTTTTAGCAACATTTTCTTTGTTAAAAACGACTAGCAACAAATCAAACTTCTATTTCTGGTGTTATTTCTGTAGTTGCTTATGTTTGGAGACATTTCTATCACTCTCTCTGACTTCTGTCCAGCGCGGGTGCTGCTGAGCCCCTTCACCGTCATGAAACACCCACAGATGACACACTGCACACTAGCCTCGCTCCAGTAACAAGCTGCACGGCAGACATTTTGAATGTTGTGGACCGGATTTTGGTGAAGCCATTTGATACAGTCTTGTTTACAGAGAAAACCAGAGTTAAACGGCAGGGCTGATAAACTCCTCAGATTAATTTGGTGCAAAAGGAGGGGAAAAGTAACAGGTATTTTTAGCTGTTCTGGTATGACAAAGTGAGCTGGCTGCTGTAAAAGACTATAGAATAATCTGGAAAATGATTATAAAAGCATTGGATCAATTAATTCCTTTTAAAAAATCAAAGCAAATTTGGTAAAGAAATATGAAATTGTTTAATTTGTATTTGTATGAGTCACTGTTTGAGGAGTTGATTTTTTAGTTTTGTTTTCTTATTTGGTTTATTGTTTGAAATTAATTTTTTTTGTAAATAGGAGCAGCTATCATAAGGTATTTTTCTTTTTTCTGCTGCCTTTCATTTTATTTTATTTGTATTGTTTTGTTGTATGTAATGCTTTGTTTTTAAAAATGAAATGAATAAATACTATAAACTAAACAAAAGGAACGGAGGGTAGAATTTATAACCCACACATGTTATGATGTAGGCCGAAACTGAGCTTCCTCTTGTTGAAAGACCAGCATCCGCCACTGATTTCTATTCATTTAAATTAGAATCCAATTAATCTAAATTCTCCTGCAAAAATGATTCAATCTTCTTTGTCAACAAAGTGTTTTTTACTTGCTGTTTTTAGCTATGATAATAAAACTATTTGATGTAAACTAGGTGAAACTCTCAGTTTCTGATTATTTCAGCTTTAAGGAAAAAATGTAGAGCTAGGCAATCCTTTAAGCTGCTGTCATGATTATGCAGAATTTATGATGATTATCAGAATGTGCAAAATATTCAGTAACTAAACTTGAATTCTACTTTCTATTATGAGTTTATCACACTGAGTGGCTCTAGTAGCAAAAATAAAGCTTTGTTCTACTTCTGTCTAAAATCTGGAGAGAATTGCTTTAAAAACACAACACAACTTGATTGTTTTTATTTTATTTCAATTATCAAATTACCAGCAAATTAAAAACTTGTGTTTCATAAACGGCAACTCAGCACTCTCAAATACTGAAAACGCTATTTGGAAGGCAACGCACATATAATAATAAAATTATAAAAGACATTTTAGAGAGAAATTTGTAGACAAGAGCTGAAAATAGATACTGTCCTGCTTCCCAACTCTGGCAGGAGAATGAATCATTTTCCACATTAATCAAAAGTCAGCCTGTTGCACTCGCAGCATATTTTGGGCAATTAGAGGGAGACATTAAGTGACCATTGCTCTGATTGAACCCGTCCAACCTCAGCTGCTGCCCAAACACAACATGAAACCCAGCCAGAGGGGGAAAAAAGAGGCTGTCTGTTAAGCTTAATAAAATGTCAGCTAATATTAGATTTAGTTGCAAAAAACGTAAGGTTATAAGTCATACTTGCAACAGAGTAGTTTGTACAGATTCCCCAATTGACAAACTACCAGCAGATTTACAACAATGAACCTGTTTAAAGTGTCCCTGAGCAGAATAACTGACAGCAGATGTACAAAAAGCTCTAACATTGTTGGGTTTTTTTTCATTTGTTTTATTCTAAATGTTAGTTTTATAAAGTAATGTGGTGTCTAAGCTGGTGTGCTGTACATTGTTGTGATGCAGGTGTTCCAATTCTTCTTGTAAGACATCGTATAAATTCATGTGTTAACTTGTATCTTTAGTTATTCTTTTTAGACATTTTAACGGTGAGGTTCAAAAAATGATGGCAACTCTAAGCGTCAAACTGCTTCTATAAATCAATGGATCCCAACAGTTCTGCAATACATCTCATCTTTTTTTTCCCAGTATTTTTTGACTGAGTACTTGTCAAAAAGAATTGGCCCTAAGCCTAAACTGTTTAGTCATTTTTCATTTCAACTTTGTCATTTTTTTAGCAACATCTGTAGTCTTGTATGTTTTGGCCCGGAGGGCAACTTTCCTGTTTATGTAATGGTGACAAAGCTCACAATGTTAGGATGCACCAACTGAATAACAACATTTTTGAAAGGAATATATATTAAATGCTCAAGTTTTACATTTTTCTTGTGAGATCTGTTAGCACTTGTAGTAAGTACTGAGGGTGATGCTCAGCCACTACCACAACAAATTTTAGCTCAGTATCTGAAAAAAATAAACATTTAAAAAAGGTGTCAAGGGTTTGTGGTAGAACCCAATGCAGGCGGACACGAGGAGCTTGAGGGCAAAATTAAACTCAATTATTTGAACACCAAAAACAAAAGGCTGATGTGGCAGCAAAAATGGTAAATGGTACTGAACTTATAGAGCGCTTTTCAAGTCCCTCTGGACCCCCAAAGCGCTTTACACTAACAGACATTCACCCATTCACACTCACATTCACACACTGATGATGGCAAACTACACTGTAGCCACAGCTGCCCTGGGGCACACTGACAGAGGTGGGGCTGCCATACATCGGCGCCACCGGACCCTCTGACCACCATCAGTAGGCAAGGTGGGTGAAGTGTCTTGCCCAAGGACACAATGACTGAGACGGCTGGACGGGCGATTGAACCGGTGACCTTCCGGTTCCAGGACGACTCCCCTAACCACTCCGCCACAGCCGCCCCAAAAATGCACAAAAACTGAGAAACACAAGGAGACACAAGACCAAAACTAATGAATGAACCATAAAAATTGAGTACCAGGGACAATGAGACACAGGAAACACCTGAACTGATTGGGGATTGGAAAAGGTGAGGCTGAAACACTGTGAGACAGACAGAGGGAGAGATATGACACAGGGAAACATACAAGGAGCCAAATACAAAAGCAATTGGACAAAAAATGAGATGATAAAAACTAAGGTGGCACAAGACAAGAAGCATGAGTCCTCAAAATACAAGAAAAAAATCAAGACGAATAAACCAAAAGGACTATACGCACACAAGGAAAAACAATGACCAAGTTATGGCAATATTATTTTTATGTCAGTTGTTTCAGCAATAATTTTGAATCAACTTGACTCTAAAAGATAATATGTTGTAAATGTACATGCACTGATAACTGTCAGAGAATTTTGTTGCAATCCATCCACTGGTTCATGAGATCATTTGCTAAAAGACGGACATATTAACACACAAACTATCATGATCACCTACCTTTTACAAAAGTGTATCAGTGTTGTGATCATCTTTTGACTTTAAATATATATTTTAAAAAGTGGATCTTCAGTGGTAAGCAGACAACGGTAACAGAAAACTGCAAAAAACACACACACAAAAATCACCTATTGGGCTATAAATAATAATAGTAAAAGGTTGAAATCTCTTGAAATAACTCCATGACAAATTTCTAAACTTTTCCAAAGTTTTGCTGTAATCGTCTGCTTTGTATAATTTGCTGTGAGAGATGAAAGACCACAGCACAGAAAAGGATAAACAGAAGGGCGTGAGGGGAGATTATCTTCTGTAAGCATCTGTCAGCTCGACCGGGATCCATAAGTCAACATTTACAAGAAAGCTAAGATATGGAAACATTGAAGAAAGATGTGAAAATCCCAGTTCACAAGAAACAGAAAACCTTTTCAACTCCTGTATCAACAAAACCAGGATTATCTTAAAGGACCCAAATAATGGCTAGAGATCACAAGACACTGCTGCTGCTTTAGGGGATTTTGCATCATTCAAAGCACATTTAAATTAACTTGTGTGCTGAAGTCATGCACAATGTGAGTGATGACAAAAAACAGAAGAGCAAACAAAAAGAGAAACAGTGGGATAAGTCTTTCCTACCCCAGGTGCTTCAGCTGTTTCCTGCAGCTCTCCTTCAGGGAATGTTTCATCTGATCCCTGGTTCTGCATGTCAGCAGCTCTGAAGTCCCTCTGATCCAAACAGAACACTTCATCAAAGCTACATCATGTATATCTTCACAACCAGCTGAAACACCATGCCTCTCACCTGGTAGCCAACAATCTGTCTCGTGATGCTGTTGATGTTCAGTAAATACTGTTCCAGTCTCCTCTGGTACTGGAGGGCAGCGAGATGAGCCTCGTGCTGAAGCGTTTTCACCTGAGCTAGCAGGGTCCTCTCGGTCCTCCTCCACCTGAGCCGCTCCACGCGGGCTGTGCGCTCCACAGCAGCGCCCCTCTCCTCCAGCGCGGCTGCGCGCGCCCGGAGCGCCTCCACACAGCGGTGCTCCTCGGCGGACAGCAGCGGCAAACCGCATCCCTTCTGACAGACTCCCTGACCCGAGTTCGCTTCTGTCTGCAGCTCCATCATCACTCGGATCTTGAACTTTGTTTGGCAGAGTCACAGGAGCACAGGCAGTCAGCGAGGCGCACACAGCGAGACTTTTCTGGGTTTTAGGAGAGAGTTTAGTTTAAATGTCTGAGCGCTTGTCTGCCTGACAGGACGGAGTGAAAACTTGGAGTGATCTGCGCAGCTCGGACAGAATGCATGGTGATGATGGTGATGGTGGTGGGTGAGGAGTTTCCTCACAGAAAACTTCCTCATCCTGAATCATCACATCACTTCAGCGTTTGTCGTTCTTTACATTTTAATGGATTTGCCTTGTATGCTTCTGTGCAGTTTGATCAAGTGTGCAATAAAGGTGTCAGACTTAAAAGGCCATTTCGGACATTTTGTTTGGTTCTGCAGAAAATATATTTATGAGTCAACTGATTACTTTTAGGATATGTTTGAATTATCTACTAATTATTTGCCTTACAGTGAATCTACGGTGGCCGACGCAGGTGCAAACGCGCAGCAAATGTCAAAAGGTGCTGCAAACATATGAATCATGCCAACTCCACTGCAAAACACACACCTGCACTGTAAAAAAAAATACCCCATATCTACTCAATAAAAATGAGGCAACAGATTACAAGCAATAATTAAATTTTGCAATGTTTGGAATTGAGTAAATATTAATTAAATGGAACGCATAATAGTTATTCATTTCATATAAATAGATTTGAATAGAAAACAGTTCATAATTATTTAAAACCTACACAAAAATATTCAGTGGAATTAAAAACAATGAACTTCTCAATGTGTAAATAGTACTGATAAAAATGTTTTAATTCTACATCTAAGTGTAATGTATCCCTCCATCCATTATCTGTACCAATTTACCTAACAGTCATGTTTTTGGTCTGTGGGAGAAAGCCAGAGTGCCCGGAGAGAACCCATGCATGCATGGAGAGAACATGCAAACTCTACCCAGAAAGAAAAAAATGTGAACTGCCAGCCACAAGACATTTGAGGAGAGATGACAAAAAGTTGCTTCCACTGATCATATATCAACATGTAACTGGTTCACTAATGGACTACTTATTTCTAAGAAATAAGAATATTTAGATTCAACTTATTTCGTTGATTAAGTTCAAATCAATGTATAGATTAATAGATGATTATTAGTCAATCACATTACACTTAGGTGGCACAGTAGCTCAGTTGGTAGAGCTGATGCCTTTCAGCAAGAAGGTTGCAGTTTGAATCCCGGCCTGCATCTTTTTGGGCAGAGTTTGCATGTTCTCTCCAGGCACTCCGGCTTCCTCCCAATGACCAAAAGCATGACTGTTAGGTTAATTGGTACAGATAAAGGATGGAGGGATACATTATGCTTAGATGTAGAATTAAATCATTTTTATCAGTACTATTTACACACTGAGAAGTTTTTTTGTTTTTAATTCCACTCAATATTTTTATGTATGTTTTAATTAATTCTGTACTGTTTTCTATTCAAATCTATTTATATTAAATGAATAACTATTAAGAGTTCCATTTAATTAAAATTTACTCAATTCCAAACACTGTAAAATTTAATTAATAATATTGCTTGCAATCTGTTGCCTCATTTTTATTGAGTAGATATGTTTTTTTTTTTACACACATTTGTTCTTCTATACTCATAGAGACTTTGCACTGACTTCTATTCATTTACTGGTAATTTCTATAGCCTAACCCTGACCCCTTACCATAACCATCCCAGTTCATACTTCACCCTATACAATTCAGTTTATGTGTATAGTACCAAGTCACAATGTCATCTCAGGGCACTGTACACAAAAACAATGAGCAACACCTGACAATCAAGGAATTATACATTAACTTTACCTAAAACTAATACATTAGAAATATGTATTAGACCTGTTTCCACATGGAATAAACAGAGTTCACTATTACACAGATTCATAAGGATGGTTATTTTAAAAGACAGCTGAAAGTGGAAATTCTTCAGAAGAAAATCTTAATATAATATTCAGTGTAGTAGATATTTGTGTAGCTTGCATCTGGTATTTTTGTACTAATAGTTGTATAACTGATCATATTAACAATTTTATTGTTATATCATTGTGATGTTATTGTTAATATGATGTTTTTATGTAGACCTTTATTACTGAGGTAATAAACTCAACTCAACTCAACTCAAATGAACTCATCTCAACTCAACTCTTTTTCTTTAAACAGTGGGTGTTCACAAACAATATACTACAGGTAAGAAAATTGTTACTTGTTGCATCCCTTTAAAAATACGTCCTGTTTAGTAGAGGTTACACATAAAACATCATTAGTCCAAGATTAAATGATTGGTGGGTCTATGCTATGCTCCTCCTGCAGAATTTTCTGTTCAAGTTGTGCTCCGATTAAACATTTCTCAAAGGAGACATGCTTCTTCACTGGCTGATTCTGCATCATTGTTTGCATTCTTCATTATAATACAGCCTTTTATCTAAACCCGACGCAGCATGACATACCAACCGCATGTTGCTGCAGATGTAGCGTCACATTTCAGGTCTTCCTGCAAAACAACCTGACTGTGGTCAGCTGCCTGCTCCAATTCAAACTGTGTTTTTGTGTTTGGCTGAGCTGTCAGGGAACAGGTGTAGATTTACCAAAACATTCATGCAATCAGTTGTGGGACTGCTCTCAGGTCTGCAAACACAGGCACAAACGGGTCAGAGGATATTTGTAATCAGTCAATCACTTTGGAACAGAAGTTGTGTGACTTTCCATACAGAGTTCATAGATAAAACGATACTGAAGCGCATGCTGCATTTTATGTTAAGATGATTTGGGCAATCAAGAGCACAGTGAGTGTTTTAATTTGAAAAAAAAAATCAACAGCCACCTTGGGTCAGACTTATCACACACAGACCATACGTTCAGACCGATAAGCCTTTAAATCATGGCAGAAAAAGAAATATATTATTTCTGCCTTTTGTTCTCTCCTTGAGCTGATTCCACTGAACGGCAGAGATGGATTGGACTGAAACTCAGGATCTAAATCAAATTGATTTGTTCTAACCTGATCCAAGAGGAGAAGCGTTATCAGTTTACCTTTCATCTGCTCAATATCTCGGAGGAGACAAAACTCCCGCAGCTGTTTCTCCTTGAACAACCAGAGCAGGGCTTTATCTGAGAGGGGGACAGAATGAAACATTATCTGCCACTCATACATAAAGCTGGTTTTGGTAGAGAAAAATGTTTCCAGATGGACGTTTTTAACAAGGGGTTGAACGTCCACACCTAAATGGGCCACTTCTTGCAAATGGTTGAATGATAATGAAAGTTGTCTGAAACTATTTCTAAATAAATAAATAAACAGTTTTTTGCTTATATGTGAGAGTCTGACTTTTTGTGAAAGATGTTTTATTTCTGCAATAAAAAATACAAATCTTTTAAAATCATATTTAATGGCCTATTTTCAATTTTACAGCAACAAATATTAAAAAGACATTTAAACCTCTTGCATTTGGTTTGTTTGGGAACCCAAACTGCCATTCTGGAACCCCTAGGTACTGTAGTTTTTAAATTAATTAATAGTCTGTTCATAATCATTATATGCATATTTGAGGATTGTTTAACCCTCAAGTAAAGCTATGAGTCAGAAACAAGTAAATGAACAATATGTGCCAGCCCATTCAGCTGAAACTGGTCAATTATTTTCCATTGTATGCATTTTTGTTGTTTTTCCTGTCTTTATTTATGTGTGTACAACTGACATATTATTATACAAGATCACAGGGATCAGGAAAACTGAAACCAGAAAAGGGACTGTCATGTCTCCTCTATATAAACAAACAGGTCTTAGCCATATTTTAAAAAAGGCATAAAAATTATATTTTTAGGCATCAACTTTTGTTATTTTCGACAGTTCTTACCATAAAGCTAATGTTCAAACATTAATTTTCTAACACATTTAGCTGTAATTATTTATTTTGTGTTTCAAACAAAAGCGCCTGTGACATCATGACTGGGTGTCTGACTTGAGTGCACAGACTGTGGTTCCAAAAATACAACATGGCAGCTCCAGTAAATCAGGTCCTGCTGACTTCAGTTCCTAACAGCAAGAAAAGGTGGGCAACTCGGTCTAGTGTAATATACATAATTATGTGAGAATGCATAATGTCGTGTTTTTTTTTTTTTTTTAAAAATTACTTTATTTGTTGACAGCTGAAGATGGGCACCAGCTTCCTTGTGACCTGAAAAAAAAAGCATGTAAAAACTAGATGAATGGATGTATGATGGAATTTATTTGTTGTTTTCTTTGGATATGTTGCTAACTGTTTTGTTCATTTAAAAGATTTTAATTTTCAAAGTAGTGAGCAGGTCTGACATAGAGCACGTACAGAGCAACATAACATTAAAAAAGAACAATGTTTTGAAAATGTTATATACATCATTAGCCCAAATAGTACGAACATTTGTGTTTAGTAGATTATGTCTTTGTTGTAACAATGAATCTTATAGTGGGCACCTGATTGGCAGCACATGGGGTTACCAAAAGTGCAAAACAGGTGTCAATAACAACAAAATAAACTGCTTGACAGAGAAGATTTGGCAATTTTTCATGTACAAAACCCACATACTCGGCTCTACTGCTCATCCCACAAATGCATGTTCCTTACAAATGTGGCTCCTTTTAACAAGAAATTAGCAGGCTTTCCAATAAGATCATAAGATTTATTTCCAAAAAGCATTGTTACTTCAAATATATTCATATACACCACAAATGCCCTTACTTTTTGTGTTATGTTTATAAGAAATGAAGATTTAGAGCCTTCCCAGTATTAAAAGAAAGCATAAGAGTCCACAAAATGATGATGTTTGTCTCATGAAGAATCTGTGTTGCCATGTTGTAAAATAGGTCAGTTTGTTTGGAGTTTCTCTTCATAACTAACATTTTTACTTCTGAACTAAATTGTTAAAAACAATTAACAATCTTACACCAAGAAGTTTATACCAGCGTCTGAAATTTGAACAAATAAATATTTAACAACATATTTTCTCTAAACTGTGAATCTGTCTTCAAAAATTATTTTTGGTTTAATGCATTGTTTTCAGGTTAATGAAAAAGCTAGGAAGAAAGCAACAGAGAAACATTATAGGTAACTACACTTTTATTGTTCCTTTTCAGCCAATGAGAGGTTTCAGCTTCATCCCTCATATATGGCAGTCACATCCAGCAGAGAACTGGATTCCCACAGACAGGCAGGTATGCTGCCACTTCCACCACTGATGTCATCAGTTCTCAAACAATATGTGTGCAATAGACTACAGGACCATTTTTAAAACTGGAATGATATTCCCTTCAGTCAGTTTAGAAGGTATCTTTAAAGAACCTCCTTCATTGAGACCTGACTCACAGAAGCTTAAAGCAGCAGATGCACTAAGATCTCTACCAACGCTGACTTACAGGGATGCCACTTAGGAATGGTATGGTTTTTAGAAAAGTCCTAGAAGTTTCTATGATAGTTGCACATTGCAAAGTTTGTTATCTCATGCATGCATGTTATAAGTTTGAGCTGCTGTGTTGTCCAAAATGTCAACGTTCAAGGCAATCATGCATTTGGCAACTCTATTTCTTTTCTCTCTCTCTCTCTCTCTCTCTCTCTCTCTCTCTCTCTCTCTCTCTCTCTCTCTCTCTCTCTCTCTCTCTCNCTCTCTCTCTCTCTCTCTCTCTCTCTCTCTCTCTCTCTCTCTCTCTCTCTCTTTTTATTTTGATGATTTGTGGCATGAAAATAAACCAAGAAAAGCACTTTGTGGTGGACATTGATACGGTCACAATGTAAAGAGGCATGACCAGCATCTGTCATGCAACAAAGACCCAAAGGAATTCAAAACGCAGCATTTGCTCCTCTATTCTGAGGGAAATAAAGTTTAAAACTGACAAGCCAGAGATGGGTCAAGACATACAGATATAATAGTCACAAACAGAAATGGCAATGTCGATAATGTTCATAAACTCTGATTGTATGTTATTAAAAGCACAAAAACTGTGCGTTCAAAACAACATTATAAGGTTTGGATGAGCTCTATAGATGGCTTTTGTTTACCTGTTGATATTTAAATAATGAAAAAATACAAGACTTCTGGTACATGAAGATCAGCACATGGTCTTATTTAAAAATGATCAGACATTGCACATTTAACAAAGGGTGTGAGCGTCGCTACTGTTTACCATTGTTATAGTGACTCTCACACAAAGCCAACCATGAGAGGCAATAAATGAGACTGAAATGCTAACATTTGTTGCAAAGCACCGACTAGTACCACTCATAGACCATGTATTATAATACTGGACCTTACATGGGATCCCAGTGGTTGAAGCTGGAAGAGGAACATGGACCGGCCTCAGGACAAATTTTAAGGCCCGCCCCTTCCATCAAAACAAATAGGTCTCGGCACTTATTAAAACTAATCCTCAGTTATTCTTTTCTTGACTCCTTGAATTGACATAGTTCTTAAATTGTTCACATGTTATTGTTCTAACATGTGTAGGTGTAATTAGTTATTTTGTATTTAAAAGAAAGGCCATGTCCCAGCCTCATATCCATAGTACACAAACTCTGGTTCCAAAACTACAACCTGGTAGATCCAATAAACCAGGACCTGCTGACCTAATCCCCAACAATGTGAGAATGTGAGGCACTTGGTTTAGTATTATAATATATGTCAGTGTCACTGTGGTTTTAATGATACAGTTCAAACAAGGTGGAATTAGGTATTTAGTTTCAGATCCCAGCACAAACCAAAATGTTGCTGCAAATTTGTGGTAAAACAACTAGAAGTCAGTGACAGATTTGCAGTTAAAATGCCATATTTGACAGTTTTGTTTTGTTTCTTTTGTTAAACTTCATGGCTTGATCTGCTTTCACATGAGCTGAAATATGCTGACCCACAAACAATAAAACATTTTACTTTCATTTAACAACATTAATACACACACAGCTGGGAAGTAGAAGTAATGGAGCTCATGGTATGGTTTAACAAATAAGCACCAGTTATAGATAAAACCAATCTGCTTCTTCTTCAGCCTTCATTATATTAGATATGACAATATCTGTTATTGAATATTTTAATTCAGTATGACATAATGTTTCTTTCTGTTTGTTATAAAAAAGATTTGCTTTAACTGTATCGCTGTAAGACAGTGTTTGCTTTAAGTAAAAAAAATGACACAGAACTGTAAATAAAAGTCCAAGTTTTATGATTTTTTAAAAACCTCCATAAGTATTTGATTACCTGATACTAATGAATGCACTGAAGGATTGAATTTTCCAAAACATCCCTGTTTAAATGATGCTTAGGTTGCTAAAAAAAATGTAGCATTATACCAAAAAATCTGTTTGAGATGTGAAAAAAAAACTTAACTAGCAAAATTTACGATTTACACTTTCAGTCATGATCCACTTTAAAACAAGTCACTGTGAAAGATAAGAGCAATCATTTATATAAGGCATTTAATTGTGACAGATCTCCTTCAACACTTCTTTTTAAGAGGCTTTTTGTGGATAAATATGGAATGTCCTTGTCCATTTCCAAATCATTTCGTGTCCATGTCGATTTCCGTAAACATCCCAGAGAGGGAAGATAGCTGGAACGTGACATCCCGGATAACAGGGCGAAATACAGATATTGTGGAATGACTCCCAAATCCTTACAGACGTAAACCTTCAGCAACCACGGGTTTCTCTGTCAGTAAGAAAAGACAAAGATGGCGCTACATTCAAATGTTCAGGAGGAGGAGAACCACCAGGAGCAGGGAGGGTACTCTGAGAGAAACTGTGGGTATAATGCCTCCACCTGAAAAAAAGAAAAAAAGAAAAGAAAACCAAAGATATGATCTTAAAACAATTTGACTGATGTCACATTTAAAGGCGATGTCATGGAAAACAATAGATAATGTCACCTGGATGCTTTATGTCATAGTTGAACAGACATGCAAAATTTTCTAAACACACTCACTAACAATTACTTGAGGGAGAGGCTGAAGGATCTGTTCACTTTGGACCAAGTATAATGGGCCCTTTAGTGTCACTGTAAGTACAAATTGTGGTAATGCAAGTCCAAGATTCCTTGCTGAGCATCACATGGCACCATTCATCATCAGTCTCTGCCCATATGCTAGGACACCACTACAACCTAAGCTATCTCTGCCTTGTTATTGGCAGCTTTCTCATGGTATGGTGAACTTGTAGTCCAGCTGATCCCGGTAATAAAGTCACAGTGAGGGATAACACAAAGTGTTGTAAGGAGTCTACTTCCTATGTTTGCATGGCAGGCACGTGGAGTTCTGTAATGGTTGGCATACAACACAATGATTCTTTTTTGGCATGGGCTGTTTCAAGCATCAGGACCCTTCACAGCATGTGTGGATGCCCTCAATTACCAATGACTAGAACATTGGAGCATCGGTACTCCTGAACATGCACAATACATCCAACCAGCCTTGTGTAAACCCATGCAACCTTTATAAAACTGCATCAAGTGCTGGTAATGCTATCCAATGTGACAATTGACTAACAGCTGATCTTTACTCAATGTTTGAATTGACTGAATCCACTTATAGCCAAACAAATTATGTGTGTACACATCACTGACATACCTAATTATATACAAGTCAAAACACTCCTTCTGAGTTCTAAACTTGTTAGTGAGTGTTATTGCATAATTCTGAAAAAAAGACACCTGCCCATATAATACTGGCAGGAGTACAGCTTGCAAAGAATGACTTCTAGGTCCCTTTGACATAAAAGTGTAAGTCTACAACACAATAAAGTAAATCTCTCACCCACTAATCAATCAGATCAAAAACCATATATGATGTGTAAATCACAATGTACCCCATCTGTGTAGAGATACCCTTCAATGGCTCTTTATATGCCAATGTCTCATGTTCATCCATTCCAATATAAATTTCAGTTTGTGAAATCAGACCATCAGGTGAGATCCAAACCAAATGATAAGGGATTAGGGAAGCAGAATGAGGGGTTTCCTCATCTCAACAAGATCAGTTACAGAGAGCTTAAGTTCTCGTCAGTCCAGGCAGCCTGACACTCCTTTAGCCGTGCAGAGACGATCCAGTCAGTGGGCTATTGAGGTTTAGTCATGGACCATCACACTTCTCCAAGCTGAGGTATGAAACCTGATGTGACAGCTAAACCCAGGCTCATGAGAACCCCACCACTTTTGACGAATGATAACCTACTGCTAACTTTGAGCTTGGTATAATCCTCAAACCAAATGGTAGAATGAATAGTCACATTGTTTCATCTCAATTATTTAGATGTTAAATATCATTAGATGACTTAAGTCTTTATTTACTAAATCATAGTTCAAATGGCTTTGATAGGAGATTACACTCAGTCAATACATTTAATTTCAGTAATGAGGAAATCTAATCCTTTTCAGTACTTTTTTTACTTAGAGCTTTTTTCCCCCAATTTTTTACTAATGTTTAATAAGGATTCTAGTAGAGTTACCTTTAATGCTGATTTGTGCCACAGCCCCATCTCCTCCCTCTGTATGCGCCCTGACTTCCACCAAATATTCCCCATCTGCAGGCAGGCGGAGTTCTATGTACTGCTTATTAGTTGTGTACAGTGTGGGTCCACCACTGCCCTTCGGTTTGAACAGCACCTAGGTATTAAAAAAACATGTTTAGGGGTACAGTATAAGAAATACAGGGCTCTTGGCAGAAACAGATAATATTGGACTCACTTTGTAACCTTCTATTGATGATTCATTAGTCAGTGGTTCCACCTGCTCCCAGGCAATATTCACAAACTGGCCCTTTAGCTTTGTACCTAATATTTTTGGAGGTCGGTCTGGAGCTTTTATATAAAAAAGAAACAAACAATAATTAATAACATTTCTGTCAAAGTAGCTCAGATGTTGTGTGTAGGTTGCAGATCTGCGAGGTGTATTGTTTTCAAAGTGCTTAAAAGTCTAACATACGAGGTTTCTTGGTGTGGATCCTGATGCGTTTGCTTGGTGGCCCATATCCTGCAGAGTTGTAGCCGCGAACCTCAATGAGGTATTCCGAGTTTGGCCTCAAACCATCAAGTTTAGTCTGATTTTCTGTGGCTAGCACGCCCACCCTTTGAGCTCCACCTTCACCGTCTTCATGATCCCTCCAGAATTTTATCTGAAACCAAAGACACTGAGGTGAGATGAAAAGGATCCAACTTGTTTTGGGAGGTGCTTTGCAGGAGTGGTTAGAGAATTAGAACTTGTGTTTGTTTCAAAGCTAGTTGTCAATAAAAGGACCAACAACACGACAAATTTATAAATTTTCATGTGTTACAAAAGCACGCTATTGGACAATAAACGCTACTTCTTTGTTTTTCCTGACTTGGACTAAAAACCCTAAATAAAATTAGTCAATTGTAATTATGACACAAGTTAGCTAGTGATATTTAGACGCTATATCTCATTATGACTTTAGTTTGAAGGTAAATCCATAATTTATTTCATCTTCTAACTCAAGAAAACAAAAGTCTTTAAGAATACGTTTTGTTGGGATCCTTGAAAACCTAAAATTTAACAGCACCAGTGAAGTTCTATTGCTGGTACATATGAAGCACCTAGGAAGCAATGATATGAACAACAGAAAAAATAAATAGGAAGCAGTAAAAATACAAAAAAAAGTTTTACCAAGATCCTTTTATTGGTAATTTATTTTGATTATGATTAAAAAATGAACATATAACAGTGAATTCTTTCTAAAACAATAAACACATTTTTGCAGGAATGCATATTGTGCCAAAGTCTTGCCTGCTGGTTTTAAACAACACTTTGGAGAGCTGTGTCAGCAGAATACCGTTATGTAGTGGAGAGGAGTTTCAGCTACTGCCAGACCAGACCTTTGCTCTGTATCTGTAAAACTGCCGGAATTGTGGTCATTGGGCCTCATGCAAGAACATGTTTGTATTCTTATCCTAAATTTAATAATAATAATAATAATAATAATAATAATAATAATAATAATAATAATAATAATAATAATAATAATAATAATACATTTTATTTGAAGGCGCCTTTCATAGTACTCAAGGACACCGTACAATGTAATTACAATAAAACAAAAGAATAAAGCAAAGAATAAAATAACAATAAGACATCATAGTTTACATAACAATTTACAAATAAAAACAATGTATAAAACAAAACATCCTACAAAAAGTAGGGTTAATGGGAGATATTGATTAAACTGAATAAGCCTGTTTAAAGAGAAGAGTTTTAATATGTGATTTAAAAATGGAGTTACAGGCTGAGTCGTTTCTACCTTCTCCTCTCTGTCAATGCTTTCTGCTTTCATTTAAAAGAGCTGATCGTCAGATGTTGTCCAAGATCAGGGTGGATATAGCTCACTCACACCAAGGACCTATCCATGTCAGCATTTAGCCAGGATGCTTTGAGTGTAAATAAAATGGCCCTGTCCATGTTAAAATGTTTTTTAATTTACAAAACTAAACAGCCTACTGTATTTTTACAGTCTTTATTTTGCAGATAAAATATGTTTATCAAATAAAGTCTAATGTTACAACTAATCAGGGATCCATTTAATTAGCTGTACAGCAGATGGATACACAGTGACTGTATTCTCAAAGTTTCCTTAAAATCTGTCCAGGGTTTCATCAGATGTGGAGACACGAGGCAACAGATAGACGAGAGAACACATGAAGGCAGCAGGCGTTACTGAAACTGTCACCAAAACACCTCAACCACACTTCTATTACTGTCATGATCTGTGTATTTTGCTAGTTTTATTTGTAGCTTTTTTTTACCGTATTGTTAGGGTTGTTGTTGTTTTTTTTTTCTTATTCTTGTGTTTATTTTATTTATTTTTGTTTGTTTGTTTTTCCTGTTTGGCTTCCCTGTGCCATTCCTTACTCACCAGCAGTCAGCTTCTCCAGTGTTTTTCCAGTCAGCTTGAACTCTCACCTGTTTTCAGTCAGCTATCAACTCAAGTGCCCCCACTTTCCCAATTACCTCTGCTCTACATATCCAGCATCTTTCCATCTTCAACTCAACAGCTCAGTTTGGCTTCATGCCACAGTTTCCAGTTTGCGCTTCATTTTCTAGTGTTTCTCCTCCATGTTACTGGTGACCTGCCTTTGTTGTAAGCTTTGGCTGCCACAAAAGCTGTTAGTTTTTAGTTATTTTTTTAATAGTAAATCGTTTGTTAATTGGAGTTCCCTAAGTTGACTCAGCATTTTTGGTTCAGTCCATTCAATAACTGCAGTAATTGGTGCACATTGTGTAAGGTTTGAAAAGCTCCTTAACTATTTTGACTCCATCTACCTATGTGTACAAACTACAGAACTAAAATGTACTAAAAGAGTAAAATTACATTGTTTCCTGTGTAAGTGTGGGGGACTGGTGACGAAATAAAATGTTTTCACTCTTTATGGCCACTAAAAGTTTGAAGAAATATTGTGCTGAGAGCAAAATGTTCTCCTACTTTAATGCTTTCAATGAATATATGTAAAGAAGCTCAAACTCAGAACATGCAGGCAACTTGGCAAAATTGTTTCTGCTGAAAACAATACCTGCAGTCATGGTACTTGGCAGGCGTGCAGTAAAAGTAGGTACTTCAACAGAGTGTAACACTGTCTCACTGACCTGGTATCCATCTGTGCTGTTCTGTGGGAGGTGATTCCAGGAGATTGTAGCCATTGTGGCAGAAAGCAGTCGAACGTCAACATTTGCAGGAGCTTCAGATGGTGCTAAAGAGAGACCCAGAGTAGATTCAGGTAAATATATCTGTAAGAGAACTGTTATAAACTACAAATATGTATAGCTTGAACTACAAAAATACATTTTAATACTATTTTAGTGATGAATATACAGTGCATGATCATAAAAGGGGACTGTATATGTATGCCCTGGCTGACATTCTTTTACAAGTCATGATTTGATCATAAAATAGCATAATTATGAAAAATACAAGTTATATATTGATTTGAGAATAATCCTGTGACTTATGCTAATAGAACATTTTGAAACTAAGAAACTGGGGTTAAATTGTCAAACTGTCAGTAGTTGAAATTTGGTTGAGAAATACAAAAATGCAAAGCTGCACCATTATTGCGAAATGTCTACAGGTTTACAAAATCAAAGTGTTTCATTTATATAATTATAGTCATACCATAAAATAAGTTGCCATGGAAATAAGCCATCTCTGTAACCTATTATGTGTGGATTGTTCGAGGTTATCTCAACTGTCTGTCATTGAAAGTTAATAACTAGGCTAAATGCTTCACCTCCCTACAGGCAAATGATCAGCTTTCTGGTTCATGCTACGCAAATCATTATAAACCCCCCACATGGGAGGAGACAGAGAGGAAGATGGGCTCGCTTTCAGCGAGTATTAACATTCCTCAGAACAATACGTGGGGGCTTACTGTGTTTAAAATCACTTTTCCTCATTTTTCCTTTTTATAATTGAGAGTGTTGAGAGCTGTGTTCAGAGCTCACCGTCCTTTGCAGAGTAAATGATGGCTGTCAGGCTGTAGGGTCCCTCTCCTTGGCTGTTAAATGCTTTCACTTTGACTTCAAACTGCGTCAGAGGAGCAATGTTGGGGTCTTTGTGGACATAATGTTTGGCCTCGGGATCAGTTACTGTTACCCTTTTCCACTCCAGCTCACCGTGGGGTTTAAAGGCCACGATGTAGCCAAAATTTGTCCCAAAGTAGTACGGAGGCTGGACTGGCTAAAAAAAAAGAAGATGAAAAAAAATTACAAACATATTTGGATCTTTAAACCTTTAAAGTTCAATTTAAAAATGGATATATTCATTGAGATATGTTAATTTTAAGGGGACATATGCAAAATTCACTGTTTTAGCCTTTAAATGCATTTTGTTGTGTAGTTGGGAGTCTCTAGAAGTGCAGAAAAGTTTAATTTAGTCTCTCTTTGTGCTGTGTAGATATCCTTACATTCTGTTTGTGTCATATTTATTTAACCCGTTCAGTTTTCTCTATTCTCTGGTGCTTTCTGAACTATTATGTCAAATTATTCATGATGGAACAGATAAACAATGTCTGGATTTACCAACTACAATTTCATCATCTTCATTCTCCTCTAGTTCTGTGTCAGATTCTGGCTTCAACATGTAAGGTTGGACGGACAAGTCTTCTGTAGTTGATATATTTTAATTGTTTTGTTAATAGTACGTTTCTGCATCGCTAGATAGTCGTAAAACCCTCTATCAAACTATAGTGCACCGCTCTGGAAACTGGAGGGGAAGCGGGGTGTGAAGCATCTAGTTTGGATTTAAAGGAACAGCATCAAAACGAGCTGCTTTAAGACACACCTCAAAAAAGGGGTGAAAGAGGGACTGGTGGAGTTACAATAAGGAGGAATTCAAACCAAAGCATTGCTGTTCAACTTAATAGAGACTCCAACTGATTGATTTATATGTGGAAAAAAAAGATTTAAAAGCATGATCTGTCTACTTCAAAAAGTGCATCACAAAACCCATCATAAAAACATAAAAGCTGTCCTGTGATTCACATGATATTTTGCTAACAGGCAGATACGATTGATTCTAACAATAAATGCCAAAGTTTTAAACAGAAATATCTTGGGATTTATTAGTGCTTAGAGTAAGTGTTGAAATTTCCACTTAACTTAAAAACTGTGCATTCATTTCAATTAAATCCATAAGGTTATTTTTTGTGTTAGACATGTTGAATTTGATTGACTCATTTTATCAGTCATAGGCGTGCATTTTCTGAGTTTCATTAAAGGGATCCTCGATTAGTTGTAACATTAGACTTTATATGATAAACATATACTTTAACTGTAAAATAAAGAGGATGTTTGGTTTTTATCATTTTTTAACTAAAAGTTTAAAAATATATTACACGGACAGGGCCATTTTATTTACACGCAAAGCATTCTGGGTAAATGATGACATCAACTAGGTCATCAATGCGATGCTGCTAGCGAGCTATATCCACCCTGAAGGTTAATCTTGGACAATATCTGTCGATTGTCTCTTTTAAATGAAACCAGAGAGCGTTGACAGAGAGAAGGTAGAAATGACTCAGCCTGTAACTGAAAATATAGATGGAGGACAACAGAGCTGCTTCATGGAAGAAGAACCTCAGCTTAGCCTGTTAGCTTTAGTGTTAGCCCCGATGCTATCACCATTTATATGTATTAGCTCAGTGCTACACATTCTCCTCTCGTCACTGAGGTCCTCCATCCACATGACAGAGAGGGGAACACAAAAATGACTCAGTCTGCAACTGAAAATATAGATGGAGGACCTCAGTTTAGCTTGTTTGTCGCACTAGCGCCGAGCTAATACATATAAGGCAATATAGCATGAGGGCTAGTGCGAAGGCTAACAAGCTAAGCTGAGGTTCTTCTTCCATGAAGCAGCTCTGTTGTCCTCCATCTATATTTTCAGTTACAGGCTGAGTCATTTCTACCTTCTCCTCTCTGTCAACGCTCTCTGGTTTCATTTAAAAGAGTCAATCGTCAGATATTTTCCAAGATTAACCTTCAGGGTGGATATAGCTCGCTAGCAGCCTCACATGATGACCTAGTTGATGTCATCATTTATCCAAAATGCTTTGCGTGTAAATAAAATGGCTCCGTCCGTGTTAAAATATATTTAAAAAAATTTATTTTACAGTCTTTATTTTACAGTTAAAATAAATGTTTATCGAATAAAGTTTAATGTTACAACTAATTGTGGATTCCTTTAAATTCCATCTAATGAGAGTTTTCTAACAGACAAACACAAAGGTGTTCACTGCCTTTCATGGCAGTGGGCAATACTGTATAACTGATTTGACATTTGACATTTGTTTGGAGCAAAAATATTTTAAGTGCCATTTCACTTATCACAGTTTGTATGTTCTTCAGTACAATACTCATAAAAAGGTCAAAATTTGTGTCAACAGTGGCTAACCTCTTTTCCCCCCAAATTTCTCTATGTGTGCAGTAATACCTTATAAACCATTCAACAAATTAAAAAAACTGTCAATTTTGCTGTTGAGTTGTAATCTTTCTCCCCACTTTGTGGAGTGAAATGCTCCACCCTACCGTCCAAGTGATGGTCAGTTCTCTGCTGGCTCCTCCACCACCACCGACATCTGAGGGCGCCACCACAGGAACTGCAACGAGACAGCAACAGCGAAAGAAAAAAAAATGTAAGCCCACATGCTATGAATCCACA
The DNA here is from genome assembly GCF_001266775.1 of Austrofundulus limnaeus. NCBI lineage: Eukaryota > Metazoa > Chordata > Actinopteri > Cyprinodontiformes > Rivulidae > Austrofundulus > Austrofundulus limnaeus. The sequence goes on from NW_013952631.1 coordinate 257,124, forward strand.
CAAACAAAGCCAACCCACACAGGCTGTAACTTTGTCCTGGCTAACGTGGCTGAAACATCCTTCCTCTGTAAACACAGTATCAGTGTCTTCTCCTACGCCAAACTCCCGACTCTTAATGTGCGTGCAGGACACTTGCCAGCCGGAGAGGCGAGCGAGGGAAAAGCTTTTCTTGTTCGAGCTCACCTTCAACCGGTGATTATTTTTTTAAAGGGGTCACTGAAGGTCTGCGATCCGCGCTTTTATAGATGAATCTCGGTGTACAATTTCGCCAACATGCTCATTTGTGGCGGTTTGTGTGGTGAGTTTGGCAGACATGGTTCTGCTTTTTGGAAGCAAAACGCAAAGCGAATCCTGCTGACTCATTTCTACAGCGATACTCATCGCATGTAAACAGTGCAATAATAGAACGACTATGTATAAATAAAATGGAAAGCTGGACTGCTCGCACGATGACTTTTCTCCTTTTCCATGACCTTTCAAGTTACCCTGCTCCACTATTCTATCCAGGACAAATAGGAGAATCAGGACACAGTTTTACCTGATTCCTGAGTTTTCTCTTTAGACGATGGCCTGCTTGGATCTCCTGTTCCCAGAGTGTTGGTGGCAATGACCCTGAACTCGTATTCTGTCCAGGGGAACAAATCCACCACAGTGGCTGTCTCTGTGTTCCCTTCAACATTAGCTGGAGCTGCAGGAAAATACACATTTTATGCCTTTAAACCCCTTTCCTTTGGTTTAATTCACTGAGGAATGATTCAGTTATATTCCAGCTATCTTTGAAAGATCTAACTAACATGTATCTATAGTATCGTCACGCTGCATAAAGGAAGTTATTAATTTTGTCTTAGCACTTATGGTAGCAGAGTTTGTTTAAAGAGCTTGCAGGAGTTCTTACATGTAGTGGCAATCTTCCACTCATCTTTGGAGAACTGGTCTCTGTACTGGATGGTATATTTGGAAACTGGGCTGTGGTGGTCTGCTCCACGGCTCCACTGCAGCGTCACACTCTTGTCAGTTTTGTTTATTATTCGTACTCCACCTGGGGGACCAGGGGGACCTGAGAAGAGAAGATGAACAGTTTTAAGTCTGTTGGAAAATGATACAGACACACATACACACATACACACATACACACATTTAGAAAACCAAACAAATTGGTGCCAAACATTTGCTTGTGCTGCTTTTATTTTAAATATAATAATGTCTCCAGAGGTCATACGATCATGCATTGTCCCACTGTAAACTTGGCTACCTTTTGTTTCGAGTTTGTAATCAAACCAATGACCTCTGGAAAATTTGATTAACATTTTTAAAATAAGAGCAGCACAACCAACATGTTTTTCTCCACAAAGCACAAATATTTGATAGCGATTTTGTTAGATTTAAAAAAGGTGGTGGGGTGGCAATTTGTGCGCAAATTGCAGACAGAGACTGAGTCAACAGTTTCAGCCTCTATAGGGAAATTCTTGGCAAAAGAACAAACAGCACATCACAACTTCTACACTTCCTTTCTGCATCATCTTTATTGAAAGAAGTCTTCAAAGACTAACAGATAAGGACATGAAAGCTTAGAGTGCAATGAGGTAAATAAACTAAAGCTCAAAGCATTTTACATTCAGTGTTTCTCTTGGTCCTCATCCTCTTCTCGCTTCTTCCGCTGGAACAGAAACATGGCCTAATAGAAAAGCCAGACTGTGTCAGGGTTTGCCCTCCCAACCACAGTCTTAGAAAGCAGCCAGAGTTCACTTTTTCCAAATTATGAGCACAAACCATGAGCTGTAAAAAAAGGATTACGTTTAAAGAAGTAGTTCAGATCTTTTAAATTGGGGTTTTCTGGAAACACTGTGCATAAATATTTTATCTGTTGTCGAGAACTTTTCCATTATCAAATTTATTTATAAAGCACATTTTAAAATCATGTTGTTACCAAAGTGCAGAAAACAGGGAAAACAGTAAAAAAAAAGTCTATATAAAAGCAAACAACATAATTTAAAAGCATAAGGCAAATTAAAAATAACAATAAAATAGAGGGAAAAAAGCAAACTTAATTAAAAATCAGAGAGAACAAGTGTGTTTTTAAAAGCGAATTAAAAACAGGAAGTGACGAGGCCTGTCTAATGTTGGAGGACAGATCATTCCAAAATTGAAAAAGCTCAATCTCCCCTCTTTTATCAGCAACCTCAGTTTAGAACAACAGAGTTTATATCTAACTGGACAGTGGAGCTAAGGATTAGTTTAAGTGAGACCAAAGTCAACTGCTGCCATCTTAAAACAAGGTAGACATGGACGCCAAAGCATCAACTGGTGTGCCTCAGCCTGCCCTAGGCTCATCTGCATTTAAAGCACTGGACATGCATGTGATCATACATGAAAAAGACATTGTACTAGGGGTATTGTCAAAAGGAACATTGTGGAGGAACGTTATGACCTTGGACTTTGACCTCAAGCAACAAAGATCACTTTACCTGACCTTTGACTCCAAAATATTTTCAGACCTCCATGGGGCCAAGAACAATTATCATATTGGTTTTGACTGAAATCAATAGCTCCGTTCAGTAGATACAGTGCACACAAGACAGTGTGGTGGACAGAATTTGGCACTCACTAACACACAGACGGACAACCAAAGAACAGGAACAGTAAGCCCCCAGTGGGCGGAGCCATAATAACTAATCTCCAAAATGTTCTAGCGATCCATGCAAACGTTCTTCACTGTGACTAATGTTGCATTGCATACTTATTTCAGCTGCAATATTATATTCCTGCCTAAAGCGTCTCAGACTGCACCACAAGTGCTATAGCTAGCTGCTGCTGTTAATGAATGCTTATAAATAACTATAGGACTACTATGTAAACCACAATGTGATGCAAATTAAGACAGAGTTCATTTGATATTTTTTTCAGACCAGAGTAGGTTTATGAAAGCAGCAATCCATTTTTATTTTTCAAGTTTTCCCTCATTTGTAAGAAATTAAAGAGCATGCCAAGATAGAAAAAAAAATATATAGTAAATTCATCAATGAAGATATTGTAGTGTATGGAGAGCCGTTTTAGCC